>NC_073302.1:256283223-256445723 GCF_027595985.1 Sorex araneus | reverse complement strand
TGGTACTGCATGGTCCCTCAAGCTTTGCAGAGGTGGCTCCACAGCATGGCCACGTATGAGCAGAACCATGTCACCATGACTGTCACCATGTCAGCCTGACAGCACTGCTCTGTCAGGCTGATATCATCAAACTAACTATCAGGCAAAGTGATTGTCAGAGCCCAGAGCATTGCTGAAGAGGCCCGCTCACCCCCTAAAAAAGGATTTGAGTTTCTATTATGTGCCTGGCACTGATTTGGTCCTGCGAATGCTGCCATAATAAGATCTGTGGTACCTACTGGCAAGATAAGAAACAGATGTGCAAACAGAGAATTATTATATAATGGAAAGAGTATACCAGCAGAACTGTGATCAAAATGTTAGCGGTCAAGAGGAGGAATTCAGCTTTGTCCAGGGAGTTAAGAAAGTCCTCAAAAAAGATAAAATACTGAATATAAGCATTGAAGGGTAAATAAGTGATGACCTAAAGAAGTTTAATGTTCACTTCAGAAATAATGTATTAGGTATAATAAAAAAGATGTTCCGTGGAAACTGATAATCCTGAGTTCAAATTTCTACCCCTCTTTTACCAGTTTTTATTTGGATGGATTATTAAATCTCTCAGCCTCGATTTTCTTTTGTTGAGTAACAATTTGGCATGTCCCATGAGGAAACGAGATGAACGAGAAAACACTAAATGTATTCCTTCCAGTCTTCTGGCTATGCTGCTATTTCAATGTTAACAGATTTAGGGTCCAACTGGGATACAAACTACATTTCTGAACACATATTTCTTTGAAATGAGGCTGCTTCCTTTATAAATTCCACAGTGTTTGCTTGAATTCTGTGTTCTAAGATTTCTAGTCATTTGTTGTATTTTTATTTTATTTTTTTGAGTCGGCAGGGTGCAGACACCAGCAGTACTCAGGGCTTATTCCTGATTCTGTGCTCAGGAGTCACTCCTGGAATGCTCAGGGAGCTGTAATTATTGGACATGAATCACTGTTGATTGCTTGCAAGGCAAGTGCCTTAACCCTTGTATTATCTCTTGACTCCTTTCCATTCATTTCTTGGTCTACATTTTCCTTTATGACACTTCAACGAGACTGAATATTATCCACACACGCATCCCTTCCCCTCCACAAATTCATGTTCATATAGAACCTCAGAATGATACATGAGATATACTGAACCATGATGGGTTCCCCAAATCTGTTTTATCAGATGTGCCTGTAAGAAGAGAAACAGAGACCTGAAAAAAAAAAGTCATGTACATTTGCCAACAGAGACTGTAATTAATGCTGCCGCAAACCATGGAACACAGGTTACTGGCAACCATATGCTAGCGTCAAGGATAGTCTTCCCTAGTGACTGTAGTGCCTTTAGAGATAATGTGATCTGCAGACACTTTGCTGTTGTGTTTTCAGACTCTAGCACTATCACTGTATCACTGTCATCCCGTTTCTCATCGATCTGCTCAAGTGGGCACCAGTAACGTCTCCATTGTGAGATTGTTGTTACTGTTTTTGTCATATTGAATATGCAACGGGGACCTTGCCAGCCTCTCTGAGAGGGACAGAGGAATCGAACCCAGGTCAGTCTGCGTGCAAGCAAACACCTTGCCCACTGTGCTATCACTCTGGCCCAACTATTTAAAATCCAATATTTTTGGATGCTAGCGCCTCAAAGACTAAGGGTTATCAACTTGAAATAGGATTTTTCAAAAGACACAGCATAAGACAATGCCCTCTGGGGAAAGGAAGCAAATCCTAACTTTGGAGCATTACTTGGGTAAGTAGCTGCTGCATTCGGAGATGTTCATTCTGTTGAGAACAAATGGAACTTCAGGGACTAGTTTGTTTTTCATGAACATTGTCTTGATGAGATTCAGCTGCAATCCGACCTTTCCACACTCACACTCAGAATCGGCCAACATTTGTGCCGCTTGGCTAATGTTTGGTATTATTAGAATGATGTCATCAGCGAAATGGAGGTGGTTTAGTTGCCAACCATTCATCTTCACTCCCATTCCTTCCCATTCCAGTCATCATATGATGCTCTCGAGGATGGCACTGAAGAGTTTTGATGAAATGGTATCACTCTGCTGAACCCCTTTCTTTATGTCAATGATCACTTCCTTGTAGAATGGTGAGATCCTGGTGGTGACAGCTTGTGGAGGATCTTGATGTACTTACTGAGTTTGAATGCCCTGTTTGGCTAGGGCTTCGATGACTGCCTCAATCTCAACAGAATCAAAGGCCTTCTTTAAATTGATTAACATTAGGCAGAGCAGCGTCTTGAACTCTCGTGAAACTTCAATGAACTTGGTCACTGTGTGGATGTGGTTGATCATGCTGAATCCTTTTTGGAACCTGGCTTGCTCACATGGTTGTCCTTCGTCTAGTGTTCTGCCTATTCTATTCAGGATGACTCCAGAGAACAACTTGTAGACGACGGACAACAGGCAGATTGGGTGGTAGTTGCTGATGTCGTGGATGTCTCCCTTCTTTTACAACAGAAAGGTCCTGCTGGTTTTCCATGGGGACAGAACCTTGCATACGGAGAGGAAGCATGTAAAGAGCCGAGCCGGTATATTGATGAGTACTGGCGGCAGATTCTACAGGTGTTCGGGTCGGACCTTGTCTGAACCAGGTGCTGTAGACGTGTTTACCGGCAAAATGGCATGTTGGATTTTGGAAGGGAGGACGTTGGGAATGACATATCCATCCAGCAGAATCTGATATGTGGGCAGGTAGACATGGCTGTCGAAGAGATCCGAGTAGAACTTGTGGATAACATTTTCCATTGCCCTTCTGGAAGATATGGTAGATCCAGTAGAACGTTGGAGGGCAGTCATCTTGGTCTTACAGTTGGCGAAGAACAGGCGAGTGTTGCAAATACTTTCCCCATCTTCTGCCGCATTGGCCAACACTACTGCTCTTCGCTCTTTGAGGTCTTCCTTTATCACTTCTCTGCATAGCTTTGAGAGCTTGGATGTTACCTTCTGATTGCCTAAGGCTCATGCCAAACCACGGTGGTGAATGAGCTCGAGAATTTCTGAAGACAGGCATCTGTGGCTTTCCCACTCTCGGCATTCCTCGTGCAGTCATGGAAGTGCTGAACCAGTCAATCGTATTCCTCGTCAATGTTGTTGTCAACGACGACATCTTCCCACGTGCCACAATAGTGCTACAGAGCGCCCAGTTGGTGGTTATTCTGGGAATTCTTTTCTTAAACTTAAACTTTGCAGTCCTTTCTCCCTGCTCTGTGAAGTAGAATTTTGCACGAAGGAGATGGTGGTTCAATCCCATTTGAAATTTTTGGACAATAGAGACATGGGTCAGGCAAAACCTTCGATTGAATATCACGTGGTCAGTTTCATTCTGGAACTGTCCACCAGGAGACTCCCATGTCCAACGTTTAGATTCAGCCTTCTAGAACTGTGAGTTACCATGGATAGTCTTGGTCAACATGATAAACTCAGACAGTCTCTCACACTGTTCGTTCCATTCTAGGCCATGGGACCCAATGTGGAGTTTTTTGGGCGACCTTCTCGGTCCTATCTTGGCATTGAAATCACCGACAGTGATCTTGTAGAAGGTGTGGTCTTCTTTATAGAACTTCTCCAGCTCCATGTAGAATTTCTCAATTTCTTCTTCATCATAGTTGGATGTTGGTGCATAGATGACAAAGATAGAAACTGCTGGCAGTGAGCCACATCTATTCAAGTATAATTGTTCAATTCATTAGGCCTTCAAATGAATCAATGTTCATGGCCAAGTTCATGTTGACAGGAACACCGACACCACTGATGCCTCTATTGTTGCATGTTCCGAGGCACAGTTCTTCTCTAGTGTCGAAAATGGTCTGATGTGATCGATGCCTTCTCGTCTCTGTCAGACCAATGATGTCATACTTGATCTTTTGCGCTTGCACCATCAGGTCCTCTGGATACTTCTGATGCCAGCGTACATACGTTGAAATTGCAGATAATCGTTTTAGTCCTCCTTCGTTTTGGCAGTCTAGTTCGTCCCTGAGATTTTATCAGTCTCCCCTTGCTTATCCTTCTTAACGTTGCGTGTTGGAGGCTCTTTCTGTGTCAGGGAAATGAGGCCGATGGTTGTTACTGTTTTGGGCATACCAAATACTCTAGCACTATGAGAAAATAATTTATGGAATTCCAAGTTTCCCAATTTGTCTAACTTATGTTGCAGAGGCTTTAAAGACAGTAACTCAATACCTACATGCTAGTCATCTTCCAGTTGGAGAGATGAAGTTTATTCTAAAGGCAGGTGTTGGCATTTGCAATATGTGGACTTTTCAAGATGGGCTACATTCCTGGGATTCCCTTTGCTGCATGCCTCTGATTAAGGTGAGCTACAAGAGACATCACTACACTTTTTCTGTGAACACAACTGTAACATCAGCAGGTACTGTTTTTGCTTTTAATATTTAAGAAAGTTGAAGTATGGCCACCAGGAACTTTTGCCATTCAAACATGTTAGTGTTATCTTCTTGTCTATATTTTTGCTAAGGAACTTACAAACTGCTTCACCTTTCCTGAATTTTCTCCCAGCTTTTTTGACTCCTGTACCATAAGTACTTCTGCCTCAGGGATCATCTTCTTCTGCAGTTTGGATGCTCTTCTGCCATTTATTATACAATCAGTTGCTCTTCTAGGTTTCCTGCCCTGCAGATATCAAGCTTGAGAATAAAATGCAAAGACAGCATCCTTGGAGAGATCATGATCCAGCTCCCTCAAATCCATATAACAAAACCTTTTCTGATGGGATCTTCACAGATGCAGACATTCAGGGTCCAGCAGTTTACTCCCAAGGTTTCAGGGAAGATAATCTCTCTGTCTGTGGATGAGATGGCTATATTTAAAAAAAAAAAAAAATCCTTGTACTCAAGGTTCTTGAACATGCCAGGTGAAATGCCTAGCAGTGTTTTGTGTGAACCACCTTTTGTGATTTTTCAGCCTCCAGCAAATTTAGCAGCTCAGCATAAAGATCTCCCATTTCCTCTCCCTCATTTTTGTGACACTTTTTCTCCTTGCTCAGCTACCACGGGAGGGGAAAAAAAAATTAGTCAGTGCCTACTGTTCTCTGCTTCTCCTCCTGCTGGGAGCACTAAGCCCCAGGGTTCATATTCTGTTTTATAAAGGCTTTTCAACCATCATTCAGGAAGACCTTGGCTTGACTGTCAGCATGAGACATGGTTGTCTGCAGCTGGAGCCTCAGAGGAAAGCCCCTGACTGCAGTGACAGTCCCTTCCCTTCAACCTTGTCCTAGATCTCTTCCCTGAAAGCTAGACAATGTAATCTGAGACATCCTGGTGCTGATGGGAAGAAGATGAATCACAATGATAATGGACACTGAATATTTTTTTATGCTCTCATTCAGTTCGTACGTGAAAGCTGGACATGACATTTGCAGCTGGCTCTACCAGGCAGTTCTCCTTGTGCCAGCACTGAGTATACTCTCATAATATGGTCTACAATGAAAGCTTCATGCAATTATAATGAAGATCCTATAGCCAGAATGAATGGCTCCATTCACTGCAGACATAGAACTTGCAATGGATGTTCAATTACATTAGATGCCTTCTGGATAGCATTGAAGCGAAGGTAAATGGTGATGTCAGCTTGAGGGAGGACAGGTTAGAATAAGTAAAAGGAGTCTTGCTGTTCTGGTTTCCATTTCACATGCCTGTAGAATGATGTCTGCAACCTGGCACTCTGCTCTTATTAGATTATGGATAATACTCTTGACTCACTCTTTTGGGGGGATAGTTTTATAGTTCCTGTTAGCCCATAGAGCTCAGCCCCAGTTCATTAATATAGCATACAGGCCCTTTCCCGACTTAGTTTTAATTTAACATCATTAGACCATTGACCATCCTTTGGTATAATATTTACCTGCATCTCTCTGGGACTTTGTTTGCCTGTTTTTTTTTTAATTTTATTTTTTTTAAATTTATTTTATTGAATCACCAAGTGGAAAGTTACAAAGTTCTCAGGCTTATATCTCAGTTACACAATGCTCAAACACCCATCCCTTCACCAGTGCCCATATTCCACCACCAATAAAAACAAAAACAAAAGCAAAAACAAAACAAACAAACAAACAAAAAACAACAGTATACATCCCACCCCTCACCCCCCAACCCACCCCGTAGGTGAGTGATAATTTCACTTCCTTTTCTCTTTACCTTGATTACATTCCAGATTTCAACACATAACTCACTATTGTTGTTAGAGTTTCAAAACAGACTCACTATTTTTGTTGGAATTTATCCCCTAAGAATACAGCTCTATTAACAGGGAAATATTTGATAATAAGTTTCCCACTGATAAGAATGAAGAGATAAAATTGTAAACTGGCCGCGTGGTTTAAAATTTCTGTATTATAGTAACTAAGTCCTCGAAGATTTAAGTTTGAAAATGAATCATTTCCCTTCCTGGAACAGCATGTAGCTAAAGTTAGTTCACAGTCTCCATACATGGGTGCAAGCACTTGCTGGAACCCCAATTCCTAAAGCTGTCTCTGGTTCCCGCTCGTTCCACATCCACCGGCTCTGCAGAGGCATGGGCGCCCGGGCCGAAAACCCGGCCGGCCGGAGCCGAGCACTGGCCCCGGCTGGGGCTGTCCCGGAATCCCGCGGCTGTTTCAAGTTCAAAGCACACTTTTTTTTTTTTCCGCGCCAAAAGTTGATACCTTCTCTATGGACCCACAAAATGTCGGACACCACGCCTTCTCCCGGAGGGGAGAGAGACCAAAAAGGAAGGTTATTTCCTCCGTTAGCCGGCGTGGGGCAAAAGCTTAGTTCACAGTCTCCATACATGGGTGCAAGCACTTGCTGGAACCCCAATTCCTAAAGCTGTCTCTGGTTCCCGCTCGTTCCACAGTTCCACATCCACTGGCTCTGCAGAGGCATGGGCACCCAGGCCGAAAACCCGGCCGGCCGGAGCCGAGCACCGGCCCCGGCTGGCGCCTTTTTTTTTTTTTTTTAAATGAAAGGATTTTTTATTGCTTCTATTCTACAGTGGGGACTCCCACTCACATTTTACGAACAAACATTACTACTTTTGGCATCCTCAGATAAAATTAAAACTCCTTTATACTTTGTTTTCAGAGCATCTTTTATGGATGTCTATTATCATGCAGAGTTCAAAGCATGCAATTATTGACTTACCTGTCAAACTTCTTAATTTTGGGTTTCTGGTGCATTTGGCTGATTAATCAGAACCCAGAACAATTCATTGAATTAATGTGTAGCGATTAACTTTTTGTGTTGAACTGAATTGAATAATATTAAAAAGAGAATGATTGAGGATTGACCAAAAAAATGTGAATTTAGGAATTAGGGGTTTGGGCACCTAGGGGATTAGGCATTAATCCCTATTTGGTTCACCTCTATGAGACCTTCTTGCTTTGATTTCTTTTTGAATTTGATGAGTAATGTCCACCTTTGTTAACTTACTGGTGTGCCTTATGAATCATATAAAATAAAGTAAAAGTCACACGTCTCCCCCAGAGATAATAGGGTGCTGCCTTTTATCTTCATGAACATTTTCCATTTAGCTTTGAAATCAGGAACCCTCTGCTACTGTACTTTTCGAACATATTGGCTCAGAATGATGGTTTGTTTTCCTGTCATGATGCACGGGTAAAGACCAGCAAGGTCAGAGGCTTCCACAACGTTGAGAAAATGCTTTGTTGTATGGTTTATTGCTACATGCATTCCTTCTCCCATCCCAGCTTCTACCTTATGCCAGACACCTGGTAAAAATAGTGGTGATCAGAGGAGAATGCTAGTTTTTATCTCCCAAGTTAGTGAACTGAACTCCCTGGGAAGAGTCAATCATAAACATTTCTTGGTAGGCGCTGGAGACAGAGTTCACATGACTCTTTGGAGACTTTTACGAAGGAGGAGATTCATATGGGTTCAGGATGGCCTTATTTAAAGCAATTTTTGTCTTTTCCTCTGCTATAATCATTTTACTTAGGAACTGATCATTATAATTATGCAAAATTAAGAAGCAGGGAAAAATGGCCTTTGGAATCTTTGTATTTCCTTTGTGTACTCTTCCAACATTTTGACAGCTGATTTTCTTACTTTCTAGGAAACAGGGGCTTCTATTTGCCTCTTAGCTGTCCAAACAGAACTCCTTCATTAACTGTTTTTACCCAAATAGTAGAAAAAAGAATTAGCAGCTTTATTACTTTGATTATGAAAGATGAGCATTCCTTTATGAATATCTTTTTTCTTTGTCTCCAGGCTTTTATTGGCAGTGATACAGGACAATTTCAAAACAGACTATAGGAATACAAACTACAAAGGGATGTTTTCTCTGATAATTTCAATACCTTTGCTAATTAATAGTTGTGGACATCTGCACATCTGATTATGATGTGTATTGTCAGAGTTGTAGGGATTTCTCTTGGGTCTGTAGAGAAAAGGTGAACTTCAAAAGCTCTGAAAATGGGGATTTTAAAAAATGGAAACAGTTCATGTCTCTTGGGCATGTCAAAACAAGATGATCTCAGATTGGGGAGGGGATGATAGAAGTAAGATAAAAGTAGCAGATTTTGTTTTGCTTTTGTATTAATAACGCAGATGGTCACACTACTGAAGACAATCACATCTTAATAAATTATACTTAGACAAGCAGCAACAAAGCAACAGAATACATAGAAAGCCAAGTCATGCTTCTTCATGAAGTTTAATAATAAGAGTTGCTATTAAATGATGCATTTTAAACTGGTCAGGCAAAAAAATGTTAATAAGATATGACAACCTTAAATAAGGCACATGGAGAGAATTCACATATTAGAAAGTGTGTGGGGGGGTAAAGCTTTCTAATTGCAAACACAGATATTTGTATCTCATTAGCAAAATATAAAACTTACTAATAGGTGATAGCCTTGCTATATCAGTGACATCAAGAGTGCCTTAATTGTCGTAATTTTGTAGAAGTGCCTTCTATGTATGCTAGCAAAACATACTAAAAATACTCCTCTGTGATAATGAGTGATTTGTTGCTATTCCCTAGACAGGAATGGCTCCATTTAAAGCAGAAACAAACCCTTTGCATTTTCTCATTTCTGTTTTCTTTTTTCTGTTCAGTTTCTCACACCAGACTCTTAGTTGGGCTAGAATGATGAGGGTCATCTTGTTCATCCACTCATCTGAGGCTTGGATCTTTCCCAAAGAAGAACAAACAGAAGGACCTGAACTCCTCTGGCAGGTGACCTTCTGAGGTCGCTCACTCTGCCTTTGCCTGTCCCTGTCTTTCTCAGAAGTCCCTCCTATCTATAATGTCCTTTGCACTGGCCCTGGCTCTATTCATTGGGACTACACACAATCATGCCAGCCCCTCCGGAAAATGCCAGCCCTTCAAGTGCTCATCAGGTCCTGTGAGGCCTTTCTTCCTCTCAGACTAAACATTCTACCCACTTATATCATTTCCCATATGTCAAAGTTCAAAGTCTCTCATCGTTCTGTCTACTTCTGACTCTCCACATGTTTCTTCAAAGAGGTACCAAAATGGCATGCAGTTTTCCCAATGTGTTCTAACCGAGTAAAACAGAACTATAATTTTTATCATCTCTAAAATGCACACTCATTAATGCCAATTAAAATCAAGTTAACCATTTCAAAGACACATTAGTTAGGAAGCAGTATATTTTAGAGATTTTTTTAAAAAGTCCTCTCTTTCTATTGTTGATTACATGGATACACAAATTGTACCATGCATTTACTCTTGCTAAACAATGTCTGAGGTTTTAGTTTTCACTCCCACTATCAGTTTCCAAGGGCATTCTGAGGTATGAGAGAAAGTTGTGGATCATCTAGTCCATTTCCAGACATAGATGTAAAGCCTATCTTTAAAACCTCACTGACTGACTAATACAGGACCCTGAGGTTTCATTTTGTGCTCCTCCCTCCCATCTTTGCTCTTTCCTCCCTCACAATAATCTCTGTACTTTTAGCAGTGTTGCCTGCTCTTTTGGGTTGTTGAATGGTTGTTTTTTATTTAGGAGTTCCCAAACTTTAGCTTAGATGACCCCTGTAAAACACGGTTGTGAGTAATATCTTCTCTTTTAAGAAGTCCTGAAATCACATCCATTCCCTGTCTTAGTTCTGACTTACCTGAGCTGGGAGATAAAGTTATGATACTGCTGATTTTTAAAATTATAATTGTCTTATAAAAACTGGAACCTCATGAAAAACTACATGTTCAGCAGCAAGTTTATTGAAAAAAAATTTATTTTCAAAATCAGTGAAAAGGAATGCAAATGTTAGTTCTAATAGAATATCTTGTTGGGCAGGGGAATTAGTACCCCCGGGCTCTAGAGAAGGGATGCATTGTGTTTTGTGACATCACAGTCGGTACTGTGGTACTATTCTTAGAAATGCTATAGTGTTCTCATTAGGGAATGTTTAAAATTTTATTATCAGAAAGCTAGTTTTCTGTGTTAAGGCAAGAGGTTTTTTTTTCCCCTTTGTTTTCTAATTGAAAACCAAGCATTTCATGAGAAATACATTTAAATTACTTGCTAATACTTTGAGAGCATTAACCCTTTGGAAGGTTGCTGAATGGAAGAGTTAGCTGAAGGAAGCTCTGAATGGGATGAGATTCACAGAAGGAAAGTGTAGGCAGGAGATTGAGAAGTCCTACACTAGGAAATTATCTGGAAGACTGCTTCATATTGTCATTGGAGATAGGTTGGCAGGGGAAGATGGACCCAGATGTAGTAAACCTGAATATGGAAGGATGATGACAAATCATTGTGGGAAATGGAGGGGAATTAGAAAACTACCTCACTCTATCCCTCACTTTATGGATGAGGAGACTGAGCCTTAAGTGTCTGGCCCAAGGTCACACAGCTGGTTGTTGGTGGGGTCAGGTCTCTGATTTCAGCGCAGAGATTTTTTTTTTTTTTTTGCTATATTATGAAGACAAAGTATACCCTTTTGCACAGCTCTCGGATTCCAGAACCATGCAAAGTGAATGAGATTGATGAGACGTTTGAAGAAGTCTATTTGGGAGTAGAAAATGCCTCTCCCTCAGGCTGCATAGCCATCCTCTCAGTTATGTTTGGGTAACTGCGTCAGTGTGGTCTGTCTCTGTACAGATTGGCAGAGACTGCAAAATAGAATTCTCTGAGATTGTTCTCTGCGGTGGCAGATTGTCCTGATTAATTGGACTCAAACTCCTAGTTGAGGACATTCACGGAATGATTTTGCTGCTGAACATGTAGTTCCCAATGAAGACAAATATCACCAGTTAAATGACTCCTAGATGAGTAGAGAATGCCATGGACTGATGTGTGAGAGCGAGAGCTGTGGAGTGTTTAGGGAGGTAGCTAGCTATATCCTTTTTGCTTTGTCCTAGGGCTCATGCTGAATAATTTTAGCATTAGCATTTAGGATTTTTTCCCCCCCGAAGGATCATTTATTTAGGATTTCTCTTGAAGCATCATGCCTGATCATTGTCACTGAATGTTTATTGGTCCTTCTATTAGAACTGCTCTTATTCCCAGAGAAATCTCACAAATCTACCACTTCAATGCCTGTTGACTTGGAGTCATCTCTGGAGGTACTTCTTGAACACAGAGGTGCTAGTTAATCACCTAGACTTTTATGACCCAGAAGATTCTATTTCCAGAGGCCTAGAATAGGATGAGATTCTTCTGCCTTTGTACAGTTACTGGAAGAAGCCAGCGCTGTTGATCTGTGGGATCACACTTTGCGTAGCAAGGTGAGTTTCCAGATGGGCCTCAACCTTAGTAGGGAAGACTTACAAGGCAGATTTTTCTTCATTCCACTCCTAGAAGACTGCTTAACTAGGACCTTTCAGGACCCAGAGGGAAAATTATTGAACTTATTAGGAATTAGCAGCGAACATGGATCTTTGCACCTAAGCCTTCTTAATCAAATCTGCAATATTTGTGGGTGGGACTGTTTGCTGCACAAACACCCTGCACTTGCCCACAGTAATTAGGTAATTGAATTGCAAACAGTAATTAGCTGCCTAACTGCCTGCTTGTTCATGCAGGTATCCAATTTGCTTTTGAAATGTAGGCTTATACTGGTGAAAATGGAAGTTACCTTTAAAGACTGCAGACACAATTAAGAAGGCCCATTGAAAACCTGGCCCTAATGAGCGGCGGTTTCATATTTCTTCCTTATTTATTTTTCTCCTTCTCCATTTTAGTCACTCTGATTACGATTTTCCTTCGTGGCTCAGAGACTCTCCATTCCACTGTGTTACTTAAGAGAAATGAGAGCTGGTACTGGACGCCTGTTTTCATGTCTTCGGGATAAAATTAAAAACTAAGCGTTGTGCAATAGAGTGACAGCTGGTCTGCTGCTTTCTTAGTGAACTGACAAGCTTGTTTACTTGCTGAGAGCTTGTCTCTCTACGCAGCCCATCATGAAAAGAGATGAGGGCTTCTGGTGCTGTCTTTTTCATACCTGGGGGAGAAGCGCTCCAAATTGTGGCCCAATAAACCCAGCTCTCTTTTAACCTCTGCTCATTTTCATAACAAAGGGGAAAACCATGATAAATTGGAACATCTGCTTCTGATGTTCACTTCTGGGGAAGAGAGTTTGCATCTAGGCTTCCCGAGAAGCACTAAAAAAGGTGAGGGGCGGGGCCAGAGCGATAGCACAGCGGGTAGGGCGTTTGCCTTGCACGCGGCCGACCCGGTATGATCCCCGGCAACCCATATGGTCCCCCAAGCACCTCCAGGAGTAATTCCTGAGTGCAGCGCCAGGAGTAACCCCTGAGAATCGCTGAGTGTGACCCAAAAAGCAAAAAAAAAAAAAAAAAAGGTGAGGGGCTTTCTCCCACACTTTGGAAATTATTCATTCTTTTCAAATCCATTTCACAATTCCTTCTTCCCATCGTCCTCAGATGTCTAAGCTCCAGGCGCTCCTAGGTCCTTGGCTGTAGTTTCCTGAGCATGGAGGTCTCTGAGCATTTCCGTGGTGGCTGGCTTATTCACAGCGTGCCCTCGGGCTCTTTGACATCAGCTTCTTGAAGGGCGGTTGCCCTAGCTGCCGTGAGAATCCATGTTCATCTGAGTGGACCCATCCTTTCCAACCCGTAAAAAATGTCTGTAACATGAAATTATCCCAGTTGTTGACTTGGAATCTTCAATGCTATTTTGATGGTATGCATTTGCGAATGCTTCATGCTGAGTTATGGCTTCTCAGTTCTCTCATGCAGTAACACTGGCTTTGAATTGGTTTTAGCATAAGGGCTGTTTCCATTGTCACTGTCACTGTCATCCCGGGGCTCATTGATTTGCTCGAGCGAGCGGGCACCAGTAACGTCTCTATTGTGAGACTTGTCGTTACTGGTTTTGGCATATTGAATATGCCGAGGGTAGCTTGCCAGGCTCTGCCATGGAGGTGAGATACTCTCGGTAGCTTGCTGGGCTCTCTGAGAGGGGCGGAGGAATCAAACCCAGGTCAGTTGCGTGTAAAGCAAACGCCCTAGCCACTAGGCTATTGCTCCAGCTGTTATTATTATTTAATTTGGTGGATTAAGGATGATTTAGGGCCACACTGAGTAGTGCTCAGTGCTTACTCTTTTCTCTGTGCTCAGGGACATCACTCCTGGCAGTACTCACAGAACCATATGGGGTACGCCCCAACCAGGGTCTGTTGTGGTCAAGGCAAACATCTTAAAACCTATATTCTCTCTTGGTCCAAGGGGCTAAGATTTTAGAGAAAATAATAATCTTGCAAAATCTCTCTCTCCGTTAAAAAGAAGAATAATTAGCATAAACATCATTGTGTAATATCCAGTTTAAAAAGAAGCTTATAAAAAAAAGACCTAGAAGCATTTAAATTAGACTGTTAAAATTCATTTAGTTTTAATTTCATTATAATATACTAAAGGACCAGTGATCAGGCTGCTATAGTAACTTTCAGAGGTAGAAATCTGAGGTATCATTAGACAAAATAATGAAAAGGAACAAAACTCAAAGACATTTGGCATAAAAGCAAGAGTAAGGGTAGAGAAACTGGCTTTTGAAGTACTACGAAAATAACTTGAATACTAAGAGGAGAAATTTAAACATTAATGATTTGCTCCAATGAGATAAAGGAGGAATAATATTATTCTTGTGTCCCCCCTGCCCCTTTCTATAATCATCCTATAAGGATCATTCACAGTTTATTATTTTCAAGGACTGTAAAAAATACTGATAGTTGTTCCTCAGAGAACTTACTTTTGTCCGAAGAGAAAGAGGAGAGCTTTGCTATTGTGTACATCCAATCATATTGTTGAACCTGGTTCTTCAGCTTCCATTCTGCTTACTGTGTGACCTTCCTTCATTCTCTGCTAGTCCATGGTAAGTTCACTGAATTAGTCACCCTGCTTTCACACCTGGTGTTTTTTCATTTTCTTAAGCACACTGTTACCAGAATTCTATTTGTGGTTCTGTTTTATGTCGGAGCCATACCTGGCAATGCTCAAGGTTTACTCCTGGCTTTGTAGTCAGGGATCACTCCTGGAAGTGTTTGCGGTCCATATATGGTGCCCAGGATCTAATCTGGGTTGATGTGCAAGGACTTATTCACTATTCTATATCTTTAAAACAAAACCATCACATTAATTCAAAGGCTTCCTGATGCTCAGAAATAAAACCCGTACTATTGTATATAAGGCTGATAACAATCTGATTTCTATCTCTAGGCAGATAGATCTCTCAGCAAATAGATCTCTCTGCCTGACCATGGACTGAGCACCCTTGTTATATTAAACTTCTCAGCATTTCATAAATGTCCTGTCTTATCATTATGCTCTGTCACTAGGTCCATTGGACAGGTAATCAGGCTGGAACCAGTTGCAGGGAATGGTCAAATCTCAGATAGGAAGGGAAGAACTGATGGGCAGTTAATTGGGAGTGATTGTACTTTAATCCTTCCAAAGGTTTATTGAGTAGAAAGAACACTTGTCTAAATAAGCTCAGTGCATAGCAGTTATCCATATCACATTGCTTTATAACCAACATTCAAGGAATTATATTAGCCTCTTGGCTACAGAGCATATGGGTGTCCAGATGGGTGTAGGATTTTTTTTTCCCTTTTCATTTTGTTCAACTTGTGCTGACGGTATCAGATTTTTCATCTCCAGAGTTGAACTTGTAAACAGTGAGTTCAGTGGAAGAATAGAGGCAAAAGCAGAAACTGTATTTTATGAGGAAAGGACAGAGTTCACCTTCTTTCTTAAAGTTTAGCATTATATGGGTATCTGTAATGATGAGCATTTCTCCAGCAGGAAAGATGAGAGATTTGCTGCTCTTTAAGAGTCCATTTATAGCACCTACAGCTTCATGGACCTGAGTGAATTTTTGGTAGATTTAAATTTTCCCTTTAAAGAATTTATAATTTGGAGACAAGAGTGAACTTTTTGAAAACAATGTCTAAATTTTGTTTCACTGATTATTCTGTCTCTTCTGCTTTTTGTCACACAGATCAGGAACTCAGAGGAAAAGAAAAAAATAAAAAAATGAATGACTTAATTTTCAGGAAGCTACAGAGAGGAAAAAAGGGGCCCCAATATCAAGATTCCTCTCATAGTTGGGAGATGCTTCTAACACTTGCTTCATGCTTCTTTCCTGGGGCTCGTGAGAAAAAAAATCAGCAGAGGAATCTTCCTATATCAGGAAATAGGACCTTGCAGTTATAAAGGTTATTTTAGCATAGACCACAGGAAAATGCACAAAGACATGTCTCTCATTTCAGACACACAGTATAAGTGAGCACGTGTTCAGTCACCAATGAAGAGGCCATTTTGTGTTTGAGTCTCAGATTTTTCTGAGGAATGAAATGGATGTCAGATACTTAATCAGAAGCAACAAAAATTACCCTGTACTATGTTAAATATGAAAAGCACACGTCCTCTTACTGCCAGCTGTCCTCTTGGGAAGGCCCTTCCTGATTGGGAATCAGACTAATCAGACCGAAAGCACATTCAAGCAATGGAGAGTCAAATGCATTTAGAGTTGTCACTTTTAGATAGATAAGAGTTTGTAACTGGACTGAATAGAGCAATGAAGGAGAAAAGTGAAATACCCATGACCTGATAAAAATCAAAGTTCCTTTCTTCTAGATAGAATGGGCAAGAAATCTGAATCAGATTTTCTAAGGAAAAGCTAGAGGCAGTGATTCTGGAAGGGTACAATTCACATCATCTATGATGGTCTTAGAGATGCTTTTTTTTTTTTGCTCTTTAGGCCACACCCAGCAATGCTCTTGGGTCACTCTTGGCTCTTCACTCAGGAATTAACCCTGGCGGTGCTCAGGGGACCAGATGGGATACTGGGAATCGAACCTGGGTCAGCCTCGTGCAAGACACGCCCTGCCTGCTGTGCTATCACTCAAGCCCCTAGAGATGCTTTTAAAGAGAATTTTAATCATTTATTCAAGAAGTTCTAATAGAGTGATGATTATGTATTCACTACCATGGTCAGAACAGGGGAAATCTCATGATTGTGACAAGTCTCTTTTTTTTGCAGAATCACTTATTTGCGGAGAGATTGTGATGACATAAGCAAGTATTATAATGACAGTCAGTCATTTATAGAGACAATTTGGATGACTCCTAAATGTCCCAAAGTACTAGGCAAGTCTTAAAAATATACATGTATATCCCATATTTTACTTTATGGTTTCTAAAGCACTGGCTCACATTATCCCTACTGCATTATATTTATACAGTAATTTCCTCTGGATTTCAAGATTAGGTAATCTGGTAACCTTCAAGTGTTGAAGAAAAGTTTTTCTCATGGTTCTGATAGTCACTAAGCTATAGCTTGTACAGTTAGATAAAAATAATGTCTGTATTCATTCTTTATTTTTTATTTTAATTTTTTAATTGAATCACCATGAGATACACAGTTACAAGGTTGTTAATGGCTGGGTTTCAGTTATTCAATGTTCCAATACTCATTCCTTTCTTCACCAATGTACATTTCCCACCACTAATATTCACAGTTTCCCACCCACCATGCACCCCACCTAGCCCTCACCTCCAGCCTGCCTCTGTGACAGGTGCTATTCTTCTTTCTCTCACTCTTTCCTGCTGGGCATTATGATTTGCAGCATAAATACTGAGAGGTTATTGTGTATATCTCTTTACTACTTAAAGTAGGTAAAGTTCTTTTTTTTTTTGCTTTTTGGGTCACACCTGGCGATGCACAGGGGTTACTCCTGGCTCTGCACTCAGGAATTACCCCTGGCCGTGCTCAGGGGACCATATGGGATGCTGGGATTTGAACCTGGGTCGGCCGCGTGCAAGGCAAACGCCCTACCCGCTGTGCTATCACTCCAGCCCTTAAAGTAGGTAAAGTTCTTGTCTAGAGTGATCATTTCAAATATCATTGTCATACTGTATTCATTATTTTATTTTTTTAGTGTTTTTATTGACTCTGAGTGAGGCACACAGTTGCAAAATTGTTCATGATTTGGTTTCAGTTAAATAATGTCCCAATACCCATCCATTCACCAGTATACAGTTCCCACTACCAATGTTTCCAGTTTTTCTCCTTCATGAAGCTGCTTCCGTGGCAGGCACTTTGCACTTTTCTTCTCTCTCTCTCTCTCTCTCTCTCTCTCTCTCTCTCTCTCTTTCTCTCTCTCTCTTTCTCTGTCTCTCTGTCTCTCTGTCTCTCTCACTTTCACTTCTCTTTTTCTCTCTATTTCTCTCTCTCTTTCCTTTTGGGCATTATGTCTTGCAATACAGAACCTGAAAGTTTATCATGTATATCCCTTTACCTACTTCCAACACTCAGTACTTTTCCAGAGTGATCATTTCTAACTATCATTGTCATACCAGTCATTTCTCTATCCTAAGTGCCTTTGTCCCACACACACTTGTGGCATGCTTCCAACCATTGACCAGTCCTTCTGGCCCCCATTTTACCTGGCTTGTCTAATAGTATTTTTTTTATATTCCACAAATTGAGTGTAGTTATTCTATATCTGTTCCTCTCCTGATAACTCATTTCACACAGCATGCTTTCTATGTCCATCCATTTACAAGCGTATTTCATGACTTCATTTTTTCCTAACAGCTGCATAGTATTCCATTGCATAGATGTACCATCATTGCATAGATGTACCATAGTTTTGTTTTCAATTTTTTTTAATTGAATTACCTTGTTGCCATGAGATACCGTTACAAAGGTTTTGTGATTGAAATTCAGTCATACAATGTTCCAATACCCATCTCTCCACCAGGGTACATTTCCCAGCACCAGTGTTCCCAGTTTCCCTCCAATCATCAACCATATCCCAGTTTTCTTCTATGGCAGGCACTCTCTCTCTTTTTCTCTCTCTCCTTTCAGGCATTATTGTTTGCAATACAGATACTAAGAGGCTATCAATACCATAATTTCTTTATCCAGTTGTTCTTTTGTCAGAAACTCAAATTGTTTCCAAATTCTACTTTTATAACTAGTGTTACAATAAATATGAAATGCAGATGGGCTTTCTGCTGTCTGTTTATGGGCTGCCAGGATACATTCCCAGAAGTGGTATGGCTAGATCAAATGAAAGCTCAGTTTCTAGATTTTTCAGGAATATAGTTTTATAAAAAAGCTGGACCAGTTGGCATTCTCACCAACAATGAAGGAAAGTCCCTTTCTCCCTGCATCTGCACCATCACTGGTACTTCTGTTCTTTTAGAGTGTGTCAGTCTGTGGTGTGAGATGATACCTCATTGCTGTTTTGATTTGCATCTCCCTGATGACCAGTGTTGCAAAACATTTTTTCATGTGCCTTTGGTTCATTTTTTTTTCTTCCTTGAGGAAGTTTCTGTTTATTCCCTTCCCCTCTTTATTGATGGGGTTGGATATTCTTTCTTGTAAAGTTCTACCAGTACCATATATATATATTAGATATTAGCCCCTTATCAGATGGGTATTAGGTAAATGATTTGTCCCATTCTGTGGGCTGTCTTTGAATCTTGGTCACTTTTTTTTTTTGAGATGCTTTTAAAATCTATTTTGCAACCTGCGTCTTTTAATTGGTGCATTTATACTATTGACATTGAGAGAGATTGTCGTCATGGGGTTTTGTGCCATCTTTCTTTACAGAACTGTTATGTTTGTGGATTTTGCTTTGTCTTACAGTAGCCCCTTGAGTTTTTCTTTCAAAATTGGTTGTGAATCTATGAAGTTATTGAGCTGTTTATCCATTAGTTTGTATATCCTTCAAATCTGAATGAGAGTCTAGCTGGATGAAGTATTCTTGGTGAAACCTCCATTTCTTTAAGATTTTAAAACTATATTCCACCTTTGTTCTTGGGCCTAGAGGATTTCACTCTGGAAGGTCTGCTGTAAATCTAAGGGATGCTCCTTTGTATGTAATGTCCTTCTTTGATATTGCTGCTATCAGTATTATATCTCTATCTATGGTGTTTGTCATTTTGATTAGGATATATCTTGGAGTGGATGTAGAATCTCCTACCTCTGTGCCAGGCTTTCTTCACCGGAGCCCCTCAGAGAGGGGCGGGTTGAATCTCCCTCCCCATCCCCAGCAGAACCCCAGCAGCCAAAAATCTCCAGAACCCAGCCACAGCCATGCTCAAGGCCACTCTCCACATACTCTGACGAGCCTCACGCATGAGGAAACCAGGCATGTGGGCCCAGGGCTGAGATCGCCAAGTTGGCTTGGATTGGGACTAGGCCTCCTCCACCCAGACCCCCATTTTCTAATAGCTTGGTAGTCACACCCAGAAACTTCCCCTGGCGCGATGTAATCTCATCAATGGCCAAGATCCAGAGACTATATGAAACAAAGTTCCTGGCTGCATGACCCTTTATAGTCTAGCCCACTGATGTGCCTAAAGCAGCACACATGTTTTTGGTTTTAACATACTTGCTTGTATTCTCTGATATACATTCTCCATCCCTCTTGGAGAGCCTGGCAAGCTACCGAGAGTGTCTCGTCCACACAGATGAGCCTGGAAAGTTCCCCATGGCATATTCGATATGCTAAATACAGTAACAATAATAGGTCTCATTCTCTTGGCCCTGAAAGAGCATTCAATCATTGGGAAAGACGAGTAAGGAGAAGCTGCTAAAATCTCAGGGCTGGGACGAATGGAGACATTACCGGCGCCCACTAGAGTAAATCCATGAACAGTGGGATGACAGTGATACAGTGATGTCTTGGAGTGTTTTTATTAGAATCTCTTTTAGCTGATACCCTTCTGGCTTCTTGGATCAGGATGACTGCATTCTCCAGCTCTGGGAATTTTTTAGCAACAATATCTTTAACTGTTACCATCTCATATGGGTTGCCTCCCCATCTCTCTGGGACTCCAGTGATTCCTATGCGGTTCCTCTTGAATTCATCACATATTTCTTTCTTCTGCCCTTGAGTTAGTTTGAGGACTTCCCCCCTCATTTGCTGTTCTCTGGAGGTTTTCTACATCTCATCCTCAAGCTCACTGATTCTCTCTTCAGCTGTTGTTTCTTTACTATTAAGGGCATCCATTGAGTTTTTCATTTTATCTACTGAATTTTTAATTAATGCTATATCTGTTTGTAGTTTTCTCATTTCTGCTCTCATTTCCTCCTGTATTTTAAAGGTTCCATTGTTTCTTTCATATCCTCCTATATTTTATTGGATGCTTGTTTCACTGTTTCTTTGAGCTCATTAAACATCCTCACTATTTAATCTCTTAATTCTTTATCAGAGAGATTACATGTTTGTGGGTATTCTTGTTGGGGTTCAGGCTCCTATCTTCATAGACTCCTTGTGGTGGGGTTCTGAGCTGTTTCCCTGTGGTGGCTATGGCACTCTGGAGATGATTTTTTCTAAAACACTATCAACAGACTCACCTCACTGCCTGGGAGGTATCTGGTATCTGAGTAAGCTTGGTCGGTGATAGTCTCTTCTTTTCCTGAATAGGATAAGGTGGGGTACATTAACTGGTGGCTATTCTGAAAAACCATACTCACCTGTGGGAATAGCCTGACATCAGGGTGTTCAGCCTCCATTATGGTAGATTTTGTGTCCCAAACTAGCTCCAGTTTGCCAGCTCTCAGGAAAGGTATTTATTCTTTAAACATGAAGAATGTAAAAGATATTTTGAACAGATTCTCATATCTCAGAATGTGACCATATTTACAGTCTTTAGAGTAGCAATTAAGACTGAATGAGGATGTTTGTGTGCCCTATTAAATTTGACTCATGTCCTTAGAAGAAGACGAGATTAGGAGTCTGATAGAGACAGCAGGAGACAAAAGACTATGTGAGATTTTAGCAAGGAGTTGACCATCTGCAAGAAAAAGGGAAAGTCTTGAAGCAATCCTTCCCATATTGAAGTCTTGAAGCAAACCCTCCAGGGAAACCGACCCTGCCAGCACCTTGGTCTTGAATTTCCATTCTCCAGAATTGTGAGAAAGCAAAACTCTGTTGTTTGATGGTAATTTGTTATGGCAGTTCTAATACACCAGTATTGTTGGCTTTGTATCGCTTGGTTCTCTAAGTTGCTGGACTAATCTTCAAACGAAATGAACCTTATCTCTTGTACATTCCCATTCAGATGAGGAAAGAAATTTGAATTATTCTTCCATCATCTGTGCAGTCACAAAATCAGATGCATTGTGAACATGGAACTTACTCTTTTGATGATCTCCCAAGTCTATGAGGCACTGCTAATATTGACTCACGTGGCCTCAGTTTTTAAAGAATAGAAACTGAATGTCTCCCATTGTTTGATATTTTAATATTGATATGCTTGAAATGAGGACTCAGAAATAAATGACCACTTCAGATCTATTCTGGCTCAGTGATCCCCGAATGTACCTTTGAAAAGACTCATCCTCTTCTAGGTTTTATATAAATTCAAAGTCATTAGTGCTTCTAAAATGTAATCTTTTATTAAAATGTTTTTTCATCATATGCATTTGAAAATCACATAAATTATATTTAATAATCAGGAGATTGACATGTAAATTGCCATTGTTTGAAAAAGTTCAATGATGCAAAGATATAATTTCTACTCTTCTCTACAAACTAGTAGAAGGTAAATAACAACCTTCTTGTAGTCTGTGGTTAATGGATTGAAGATTTGTGTTGGGGGATATTAGATATCCTTTTTACTCTTCTAGATCTTTCTGGTTGATAAAGTATTAGATAACAGAAGCCTTTACTGAAATTCATTTCCTCTGCTTAATGACTAATTGCAGCAAAATAGACATGGCATCGAAATCATCTTTCCCATTTGCATTTTTCCTTCTGATTTTTAGATTTAAAATTCCAATTGTGTTAGAAATCATGGTATGTCTAACATTTTTTGAAAATTACATAGATCAAAAGAGAAGCATGTTCATAAAAGCTTTGATAGTCTTCTTCTAATAAACGCCCTTTTAGATAATTTTAATTTATAGAGGAATTTAATGTTCATGTGGGAAATGCTCAGATATTGTGCTTTCAAGTCTTAATTTATGTGATCAGCTTGATCCACATGGTGCACATTATCCCTAACTTGTTGGCAGAGGGAAATATCTAGCTTAATAATATTTTCCACCCTTTGTGACAAGGAAAAAGGGTTTATTATGGAACCAGGGAGGTAATAAAGAATTGCTTCTAGCATAGGTTCTAGTGTATGCAAGGTTTGATGACTGGCCTAAGGAGGCTTTGCCTTGTCTAGTTTTCTGCTGCTCTGGTTCCTGAGAGATCACGAAGTCCTGTAACTATACCCAAGCCCAGTAAAAACAGAAGACAACATCTGTGCCCAATAGGCATAGTTTTTGCCAGCTTACACTAAATAATTCACTAGGAATATTTGTAAGGCTGGAATTAGCCTTTATTAAATATAGAAGCAGACATCATCACCATTGCCTAATGAGAGCAATCAACTTCTTTAATGATTCCTCTTTCCAAGTGGTACTGTCCAGATTTAAAGAAAATTCTTACCAATGCTAAGCATTGAATTACGTAACCCCCCACCCCCCACACACCAAATAGGTTCAAGTCCCAACCCCAATACTGTTAATGTGATCAATTTGGAAGAGCATCCTTATGAAGATCAAGTTAAGATAAACTCACTAGGGTAGGATTTACTCCAGTATGACTAGCTGTTCTTTTAAAAGGGAAAATTTTATAACAACATGAAGAGAAGGAAGACACCTGGAGAAGAATATCTACAAAGCAAGGAAAGAGCAAGATGGGAGGCATGTGACAGATTGTCTCTAACAGGTTTTAGAAGGAAACCACTCTGCTTACACCTTGATTTTGGATTTTGAACCTCCATAAATCTCACAAAATAAATCTCTATGGATTAAGTCACCTTGTTTGTGGTGGTTGATATAGCAGCTGATTGACATAAATATAGCTGAGTAAGTATGCTGAACTGATGTTCAAGAACTTCTACCAATTTGAAGCTTTTGTATGGATTTTAATATGATTCCATATTAAATAATCTCCTTATTTAAAAATTATCTCTAGATACATACCCCCATACCCATCTCTTTTGTTTTTTCTTAGAATACATTATTTAACACACAATACATTTGATTTATCATCTCATCATATTCGACTTCATTTGATAGAGCTTCATAGGGGCAGAGAGGACTGATCATTTTGTTTTACAATATCATCACCAGTGCACAAAATACATACTCGGATATTATTAGTGAAATAAACAATTGAAAGGAATATTTCCTCTCTCTTTTTCATCTCACTCTGTTTTACATAATGCTCAATACCTCTATCACTTTGAACAAAATCACTCTACAGAAGCCCCTGTAAGGAATAAAAAGAAGAGAACAAAACAAAGGGAATTCCCTATGAGAGGCTGGAAAATTTGTCTAATCTGTGATATATTTCATTCTAATTTTTGTATAGCCTATAGCACTATTAATCTTTGGGGCATATCTTTTCACCTTTTCTGTTTATTCATTTTTCTACCTTGTGGTGTCCATTTCAAATTTATTAGATTTCAGTAATTTTTGGAATAAAAAAAAACTTATTTCCTAGGTTACCACAGTAATTTTCAATGCCCATGTCTTATTTGAAATGTCTGTGTTTAGATCAGCTGCTCATAGAGAAAATATGTTTGGGCTCGGATTTCACTTGAGTACACTTCAGTGGGTACTACGTGTTGAGTGGATAAATCATAGAACCCTTCTGAGAAAATTTTCATGCCTACGAAATTATTGTTTTGTGTAAGAGTAAACAGTGTGCCACCAGAATGGCCTCTGTCGGCATGATGCTCTGTAACTTGATTGAGGTCATGTTGTCCCAGGATAAGCCTCATCCTCAACTACTTCTAACTAGATTAGAATTGTCTGAAAAAATAAACCACATTTTAATTTTTTTCCCCAGTTTTCCCAGGGTTGAGCCAATATACTTATTACCTAGTGGATAACCATGGATTTTTCCCCCACTTTTTCAGGGAGTGGTGGGGGAGTGAGTCTAACAAACCGTTCTCAGGGTATTTGGAGGCCACTTCCCATAGTACTTGGTCAACAGAATCATATTGTTCAGTTCTTGACCCCAGAAGGGCTGGGGTCCACTAGAGTAACCTGTTGGTGTTTGAAAGTCACCCCTGTGATACCTGGCGGTGCTCAGTGGCCATGTAGTATTGGGGATCAAACTTGGGGATCCCTATGTATACAGCATATGCACTCCTGCCCCCAACATATATCCCTGTCCCTGATCACCATACTTTTATGTTGCTCAAGTTGAAACTTATAATTTGCTTTTGTGTTATATTTCCAACCCCAGAACAGAGAACAATGATCTGCCCCCATAAAACTTTACAAATTTATGTATATATGGGCTTAGAAATATTTAGCCTTTTGAGTCTAAGAGAGCAATAACAGTAACTAAATTTGCAACATTATCATTTAGAGGGAAGAGAGATATGAAAGACTCCTTAACGTGATAGGCATTCTGCAAATGGTCGAGGTGGCTAGTTTTCCTGTAGACTGATAATTTTGAGAGTGTATTTACTTAACATAGAGTTCGAGGCTGCTTAGGCTTCAGTAAAAATATCAGCCGTGGAGTGTTTTCCCACAGATGGGCAGGGAAGGATACTTCTGATCCAATTGAACTCTTTCACAAAACAGATACAGATGTTATTCTGTGCAGAAAATTCAGGGTGCATGTGCCAAAGAGGAGAAGGATGTGTCTGATGCTCATAAAGTCTTAGGATCTCTCTGAGACTCTTCCATCACATGAGCCCTAATTAAGCAAGAAAAGTAAAAACAACATCAATAATACCAACAGCAACAGCAGCAGCAACAGCAACAGCAGCACACACACACACACACACACACACACGCACACACACACACACACACACACACACACACACACACACACACACCACTATTCTTTCCTTGTTTCTGCTAAAGTGGTTAAAGTGGTCTCAAACCCACCAGGAGATTTGACTCAATTGCTTATTGTTTGGTAGAAACAATAAGTCCTTGAGCAACGACCTCACCTGTTTTTCACAAATTCCAATGAGGTGGTGTGAATGTTCATTAAAGCATTTTACTAGCATGCAGAGAAAAAGGAAATCAACTTGAAAGATCATTTACGAGCAACCTTTCTCAGTGTTTGAAAACATGCCAGCCCATCCAGCAGAAGCCACTCAGGTTTTTATGGATTTTTTTGTTATTGTTGTTTGTCAATTTGGTATGATAACCACCTGTAATCATTAACTCTCCCTGTTTCTAGCTTGGGTCTCAAACATCTGCCACTGCAGCCAAAATGTCCCTCAACAGATTTAAACTTTATGTCCCTGAAATGGGAATTTGATCTCCCACGGTTGGAATTTTGCATATGTCTTCCTTAGCCTGCAGTCTGGTGACTCTCATCTCCAGCTCTGCATTCCTAAAACATTTTTTTGCACCACCCTGCTCATCCCTGTAACTGCACTTTTGATTTTAAATAGTCCCACAAGTGTCTTATCTTTCCGGCTAGACTTCAGACTCTTTGAGGGCAAATATGAAGTCTCCTGCAATTTTATTTCTCATTCTGTACCTAACAAAGTAGGATTCCAGTAAATGCTTCTTGTATATATTTTTTGCATGCCATTTTACAGACCCAGCACTACCACTCAGTAGATGTACAGGAGAAAAGGGAGAAAGGGAGGGGGAGAGAAAATGAAAAAAAAAAAAAGATTTGGTCGTTACTTCAATGAAATAACTTTGTAAATTTAAGAGCCTAAATTTTTGAAGTAATCAAATCATTCATTCTTTTAACAAATGGTGAAAATGCTATGCTGACATAAGTTGTGTATTTTTTTTTCCTTTCCATCCTTAAGCATGGGTTCTCCAAATCAAGGATACTAGATTGAATTTTTCCTGTAAATGGTTTATCCTGGAAATTATTTTTCTCCCAAGCACAAGCTGGGTATTTACAGCTGCTGCATCTCATCAGTCTCACCTCAGTAAATTATTCTGAGAGATCACAATATTGAGTCTCAGAGGTTTAAAAGATATTAACATTCTAGTATGATGCTTTTTTTTTTACTGGAAAGAAACTGATGTAATTTGACCTTAAAATATGAAAATGCAATCTTCCATTCAAACCAAACAGACGCTCTGTATCTCGTGGACCACATTTCCTGTAAATGCCTTATGTGTGTTCTAAAGGATGTATTTTTCATGGTCCCTAAGTGAAGTTTAAATTGTGTGTGCTCAAAAGATGTTTTGCTTTCCGGAATTTCCTGAAGCCTTAAATGAAATTTATAAGTGTGAATCACAGTGTAAACATACTGTATCACATAGGTGTCAGTTATTTTGACTAGAAATAGTTTTATTTTGTTTAAATGCAAACGTATTATTCTTGTCAATGAATTATTGTGTTTTTATATACAAAGAAATGTAGAAAATTTGACTTAAAGACCATTGTATAAATAGCCACATTGAATTCTATGGGATGCCCTGGAAGGCTGAGTCACCATCTCAGTCTGTACACTGATTTTATCCGGGCTTACTGCAGGCAATTTCTGTAGAGCAAGCCAAATGAAACTGGGGAAACAAAACTGCATTGGTTTTTAATTTAAGACATAAGCGACCAAGACAACATTTGGAATAATTGAGGACAATGCTGCCCAAGGTCCTTTTTTAGGCCTTTCGAGATAACTCTCCTGACATGCTTGTTGAGTACAGAAAAGATCCAAATTAAATGGAGAATGAAAAGTCTAATGTCAGATCATTAGAAACAGAAGATATAGGAGACAAACAACATTTTTTTATTTGTTATTGTTGTAAATTCAGGATTCAGATAATGTCCAGCTTGTATTCAGAGAGGCCCAAAATAAAAGATGTCCTGAAATCTTGGTGAACGTTGTTTTCTGAGTTCATTTGCCTCATGATGGAGGTCAGCAAATTAAAGGATATCTGTCAGTGTGTGTGTGTCTGTGTGTTATGTGTTGTGAATCTGAGAGTGACATGTATGTGGTATATGTGCATATGTGCATCTATTTGATATCAGTGGATAATGTTTGAGTCTACATATTTAAGTGGTATATGCACATGTAGAATATAATAAATAGGGCTTATCTGTATGTGTGGTACACGGGTACTTGGGTACATGGATATGTCTATGATATGTATATGTATATGTAGTGTGCTATATGTTTGGTATGCGTGTATTCATGTAATTTTTTGTTTGAAGCATGAAGTATATGTTTACTTATGAGTAGCATATATGTGTATATATATATTTTGTGTGTGTCGTATGTTTATGCATGGGTAATTACTTGTAAATATTTTATTGCTTTTTGCTTTGGGCCATACCCAATTATATTCAGTGCTTACTCCTGGCTCTGCACTCAGGAATCACTCCTGGAAAAGCTTGGGGGAAACATATCATGTACCAGGGCTCAAACCCAAATTGATAGTGTACAAGGCAAAACCTTAACCACTGTACTCTTGCCCCGCCCCAATATGTTTATATTGAAAGAAGAGTGTCTCCAATTTTTATTCCATTGAATCTATACTTCTCTTTGTTCCAGCGTTAGTTTTTTTAAAGATTCAGTGCAGTTTAACTTATCCTTGATCAAAAAAAAAAAAAGTAAAAGAAAAGAGTAAGAAGAGGAAAAGAAAAAAAGAAGAAAATGAATGATTTCTCTCCATTTAGACAATTTTTCTCAGCCTGGTGCCAATCTACTTTTGCCTTTAGTATTGGTACAAACCTCAGGAGAAAGTTGGGACAGAGGTTCTGGGCCAGGCTGTTTGGGTTCTCTCTGCCAGTCACCCACTGTTTGGCTTTGAACCAATTATTTGATCTTTGGGTCTTAGTTTCCTCATTTATGCAGAGGGGATGGTAACTGCAGCACTTCTCAATGGAGAATGAGGATTCACTGTGAGAATGAAATACATTAATATGTCGAACTATCTTAGAATAGTGTCAAGCACTATGTGAGGGCCATGAAAGACTTAGCTATTGTGTGTATCATCCCAGGGATTTCTGAACTAGCCTCAACGTATACTTCTATTAATCTGGAATGTCTTTTCTTCTACTACACTATCACTATCATCCCATTGATCCTCAATTTGCTCAAGTGAGCCCAGTAACATCTCAATTCATCCTAGCCCTGAGATTTTAGCAGCCTCTCTTTACTCATCCTTCCCAACGGTGCAGCATTAGAGGCTCTTTCAGGGTCAGGTGAATGAGATCCATTATTATTACTGTACTTGGCTTATTAATATGCCACAGGAAGCTTGCCAGGCTCTCCCATGCAGGAAGGAAAACTCTCGGTAGCTTGCCAGGTTCTCCGAGAGGGAGAACTAGGCTATAAGATGTTGCGTTTCTGGGAGCTTGGTTTCATAGTCTCTGCACTTGGCTGTTGATGGGATTATACGAAACCAGGGGCAGTTTCTGGGCGTGACCAACTAGCTACTGGAAAATGGGGGATCTGGGTGGAAGAGGCCCAGTCCTGATCTGAGCAGCCCTGGATATCTCAACCCCAGGTCCTGCACACCTGGGTTCCTCTGCTGGTTCCTTCATGTGTGAGGCTCATCTGAATGTGTAGGGAGGAGCCTTGAGCATGGCTGTGGCTGGGCTCTGGAGGTCTTCAGCTGCCAGGGCTCTGCAAGGGGCAGGGAGTGAAAGTCAACCCACCCTCTCCGAGGGGCCCCAGTGAAGACAGCCAGGTGTGGGGGCAGGAGACTCTACTACACATGTTACATTTTCCCTGGTTCACCTTATATGTCATCACTTTACTGGAATGATAAAACTTGAGATAGTATAGGTCAGTGATTCAGAACTTTGAGATCTGAGGTCAAATCTAGTCTCTGTTCCATACCAACTCGTTCTTAAATTATAGCTTTCTCATCAGTGAATCAGTGTGTTTATTGAACTAATGTATAGAAAAGTCCCCTGCATTTTGGATTCCATTGGTACTTTCCATTCTTCTGGACTCATATATCTAATTATCTTCCTCATATCATCCTTATGTTGGAGAATGTACAAATTTCACCAGTTATTTTTATTTTTTAACATACAAGCACCTAGTACAGTGCTATTCGTGCTATACCCTAAACATTGTGGAATAAACAAACAATGAGAGAGAATCTTAAAGTGAATCATGAGGTTCTGGGGTCAGCCTGAAATCCATTACTGTAGGAATATATAATGTTATTGACAAACATTCAAAGGACTGCCCTTAAAAGTTTCATAGCTGAAAGATATCCTTAAATCTTTGGAAGGCAAAAAAGACTTTTAAGAACCTACTTTAATTTGTTTTCATTCCCCATTTCTTTTGTTGTCATGTGGTGGGTAAGGCTGATTCTCAGGGTCATTGCAAATTGATTTTGTGCTGTGCACTTAAAAGAACTGAAGTAGGTTCTTAGAATTTCGTTCACTATTATTGCTCCTAAGAATTCTCATTCTGATCATCGATTTAATTTTTTTCCACTTTGGTAATAGCTTTTGAACTATGACAAAATTATTTTAGCAAAAGCATTAGTCCTATGGATAATTGCTATGGGATATGTGTGTTTATGTGTGTGTGCTCTAAATACATTGAAATAGTATACCTCATATGATGTTCAAACATGTAGTGCAACAAATGTGATATGTTTCTGGTAGTTTTGTTTTAAAATGTGGTTAAAGATCTTTGTATAATTTATTACAGGTAATGTGTAGTGATAGCCCAAATGTAGAACACAAAGGAGAAAGTACTTAAAATATTTTTAATTCTTTTAGTATTCATAAACCTTAATAAGAGTACTTAAAAACTGATATTTCTTTCTTAATCTCTCTCATTGTATTTCAAAAGGACTTTCATGATGCTGATTATAAGTTAGTAGAATCTAACATCTCCCTGGGTAAATACCAGAAGTGGAACATAAATTCCAGTGGGAACAAATCTTTAACAGACCCAACTTTATCTCTGGGAGGTTGTTTCATGAATTGGTACTCACGGTGTTTCTTACCTTCTTAAAATGTGGTCTCTCTATCTCTATCTGAATAGGAATCTATAAAGTTCTGTTTTCTCAATTCTTCAGCTACTTTTTTCCAAACAATAATCTGCTGGGAGACTATGTCCAACCATCCTACAAAATAGCAATAAATGGACTGCTTGCACTTTGCTATAGTTTCAGTCAGCACCTTGGAGAATAGAGGTTAAACCTGAAAATGGAAGTGATAGAAAATAAAAAGAGGAATTTCACAATGCAGTAAAAAAATCATTTCAATTATAAGTGGGAGATGTATACATATGCTCCATTGATGAAATAGCTTTCCTCACCGTGTGAAAATTAAAGAATCCCTGGATCCAAACCCCTATAATACCCCCAAACAAGACTCCTGCCATGACAGGAAGTCAATTATCTCCATGGCAACCAAAACAAACAGTGAATATTGCCTTAGCAGACAAGATGGATAAAAGGTACATCTAAAATTAATTTATGTCTTGGGATCAGACACTTGAGATGAGAGAACTGGTCCATAAAGTACCCAAGAGGAGCTATTAAAAGAGAAACAAAATAAGTCCCTTGGTGAGTTCCCAAGGGAGCTGTAGTTGAAACATATAAATCCTTTTTGCTCTGCCTTTAAGGAGGAAAGTTGTCAATATGTCCCCATTTACATGGCTGCTTTGATGATGGGCCCCCTGTAAATCTCAGGCCTGCCAAAGAATGTTTATTAAGAAGTGCCTTCAAAAGTGATCTCTTAATCCATTCTGTTGTGCAGTTGGGAATTTTTTTATTATTACTATATACATCAATTTTGAGATGCAGAGATGCCTTGTAAGATTAAAGTTGAGAAGATTTTCAGTCTATAAAAATCTTCCATTAAAACATAAGGAGAAAGCAAAAAGAAAACTTCCTCCCCCCAAAAAAAATATTCAGAATCTTCAGAAGCAACTGTGGAACTGTAAATTTTTCATTAAGTATAGAAATTAAAGACACTAATTAAACCACTGTTTGGAAAACAGTTCCAAATATTGAAAGGGACTTTTAATAGGTGGAGTGTGGGGAGATGTCTTTTCCTGTGTTTGAAGATGTGACTTTTAATGTTAGGAGTACTGTAGAAAGAATCTTTCTTTGTGGGGAGTTCATTTCTTACCCCAAGTGGGAAGATGGCAATTCAGGAAGGCTGAGAAGGAGGCAAGCCACACTCACCCCCGATTACAGCAGCACAATTCTCCAGGCTGAGACCACAGTTGATGCTTAACTTGAACTCAGAATTCCTTTCTATGGTAATGCCCTCCTTATCCTTCCATTGTTACCCATCATTGTTACTGGATTTGGCATGTGAATACTCCATGGGGAGTTTGCAAGGCTCTCCCATGTGAGCAGGAAACTCTCCCAGAGGGAGAACTAGGCCATAAGATGCTAGTAACAATGATGGGTTTAATACCCCTGATCCTGAAAGAGCCTTCAATATGGCACCATTGGAAAGGACAAGTAAAGAGAGACTCTAAAATCTCAGAGTTAGGATGAATGGAGACTTTACTGAGACCGCTTGAGAAATTCGACAATCAACGGGATGATGATGATGATGAGGAGGAGGAGGAGGAGGAGGAGGATGAGGATGAGGATGATGATCCTTCCATACCCCTCCCCTTTCTAAGATTACATTTTTCTCTTCTACATGTACCATTTAATCAATATCACAGTTCAGTTGTTTCTTTCATTCTAGATTCTCTTGTTATTTTTTTCCTTCTCTTTACCCTTATATTAAACAACTGGATGGATACTTATCATAGACCCCACGTTCTTTTTTTACCCCTATCTTTTCTGTATACTAGTAAGGTTCAATTTTCCAAAAGGATTTTTTTGTTCCATTATTCAAAATCAATGACTTCCTGTTACCTGTAGAGTAAAACTCTAATTCTTCGATGTGGCATTTCTGGTTCTCTACCAGCTGACCTTAACTGATATCATCTCTCCACCAATTGCTTTTATGAATCCATCATCTTAATCATTATTACTTACCGCAAATGCCTTATACATCCCCATGTGTTCTTTCTCCAGCAATTCTTATTATTTATCTGGAATAGACTCCCTCATGGGCATTTACTTTTTCCTCCCTAGCATAAAGAACATCTCTTAAAAGCCAACTCATATTTTCATTGCCTAAAAACTTTCTAACCTCCAAGACCTCATCACCTTCTTTTCCTCTGAATTCCAAGAATACTTAATACTATCGATAGGCAAACAAGCATAAAAAATTGTTCACATCCCAATCCTGTGAATCTATGATGTGCTATAGAGAGGGCAATAGGGACTTTGCAGATGTAATTAAGGTTGTAGACCTTTAAAAGGATTGGGAAGGGAGTGTTATCCTGGGTTGTTCAAGTTGTTTTAGTGGAATTATTCCTTAAAAGTAGAGTTTTTAAATTCCTGGCTAAAAAGTTAGATGTGGCAGAACAGAAGGCATGTGAGATAGATAGAAAGCAGAACAGAACGTTATACTCTAAATATGAGAAGCATTTGAGCTAAATGGGTCTACCTGTATTTCTCTTAGAGAGGGACCGAGGAGTTTGAAGTGACTCCCATTAAAAGCCAACTTATAAGATAAAGGAACCCTAGGCTTTCAGCTGCTGTGATGAATTTTGCCAACAGCTTCTATGGATTGCATTCCAGAACTTCCCAGTCAAATCCTGTTTTGATTTTACTTTTGCAAAATCAGAAAAGCTAGCCCAGGCTTCTGACATATAGTACTAGGAGACGATAAATTTGTGTTGTTTATTAAGTTTGTGGATACTATGACAAAAATAGAAAATTAGTTCATTATCTTTATTGTGTATTTCACAAAGAATAGTGTTTAAGGTACTAAGATTTGGAAATGGACTGCTTTGGTCTGAACTCTGCTTCATCACCCACAAAGTGCATGATTTTGAGTAAGTTATTTTGAGTGTGTGAGCATGTGCTTGGGGCCAGGAATTAAATCAAGGTCTCAAGCATGCAAAGCAGGCACTTTGCCACTGATCCTCATCCTCAGCTCTGTAAGTTCCTTAACTTTTGTATAGCTCAGTTCAGGGGCTGGAGTGATAGCACAGCGGGTAGGGCGTTTGCCTTGCATGTAGCCAACCTGGGTTCGATTCCCAGCCATCCCATATGGTCCCTCTAGCACCACTAGGAGTAATTTCTGAATGCATAAGGCAGGAGTAACCCCTGTGTAATGCCGGGTATGACTCAAAAAGCAAATATAAAGAAATAAAAAAAATTTGTATAGCTCAGTTTTATCATTTCTAAAGGAAAACATTTATTATGATAATTCATAGATTTATAATGAATATGAAGTCTTACATATAGAGGCCTTATGAAGATACTTGACTTATGTTAAACTGATCTATTAATTCTATTAGTACCTTCTGGTTATTGGTATTTGTGAGTTGTTTCTACAACAAGATTCTAAATTTCTGCAATAAGGAGTTAATGAATTTAAAGGTCACAAAGTGCTCACAGTTCTTTCCATTCAGCCTCTTTTTTTCATCACTTTTATTTGGGTTGGGCTTTGACTTTCTTTTTACAAAAGAGCATGGTATAGCTGATTCTGTAGGAATCACAAAGAGACTTCCAATATTTGCTCTTGCTTCTTTAGAATGTTCTGCCATCAGTGAAGAAGTCCAGGATAAAAGAAAAATATGGCTTTGGTATCTCTGTCACTTCACACATTCCCACTTAAGCTTCAGAGCAATCATAACTGGCCAAAACTCAGATTACTGTAGGATCCTGTGACTCTGTAATCAGAGTTCAGCAGAAGAACTGACCAGTCAGCCCACAAAATTCTGAAATGCAGTGACATACTATCTTTACTTGCTCAGTTTCAGCAACAATATCTGATTTGAAAGATTACCTTAAATATATTTTCCAGTGGTTCTATATTTATTATTATTAGTACTATTATTATTATTATTATTAAATAATAACAATAGCCAAGCAAGCTACCAAGAGTATCCTGTCCACATAGCAGAGCCTGGCAAGCTCCCCATGGCTTATTCAATATGCCAAAAACAGTAACAATAACAGGTATCATTCCCCTGACCCTGAAAGAAGCCTCCAATCATTGGAAAATATGAATAAGGAGAGGCTGCTAAAATTTCAGGGCTGAGACGAATGGAGACATTACTGGCACCACTTGAGTAAGTCCATGAACAACAGATGACAATAATACAGGGATACAGTGATTATTATTGTTATTTTTAGAGTGCCAGTGATCAAACCTACAGCTTTATATATGTCAAACATACATTCTGCCATTGAACTCATACCTGGCCATCTCTAGTAAAGTCTTTAAAATTTGTCCCAGAACCTTGCATGTCATAAATGCTCAAGCAATTGTTAATGCAATTTTGGCACCTGAATTGCCATGATTAAAATTTTTTTGGTTTAATTTGCTTAATAAAAAACAATCTAGTTACAAAGAAGCCTAAATATAATTTTGCAAACTAATTTCATGATTTGGGTAAAGATTGACTTTTCTTTAAACTATGAAGTCAGGGTAAGGCAAGCAAGAAAATTGTCAGTGACTATTGTAATTAGAGGAGTGGTTGATAGATATGTGGCTTATCTTAATTTTATCCAAGTTATTTAGTTTCTTTTGATCTTCTTAGCTCATATGTAAGCTGAGAGCCTTACCAGTTTACCAAATATCATTTCTCCATGGAACTCTGTTTATGGACCTGGTATATAGACAGCTGCAATGGGGCAGGAAGTGCAGATTTGTTTTAGGCTGTCAGAGTGAAGAGATTGTTGCCTTGGGGACAGAATTCAAGACCTCGTGGTCACTAGTTTAAACTATTTTGTTTCATGATATGTTTTGTCATCTGTTGGGAAGGAAACTAATTGGTGATCTTTGTCTAGCTCCTTCTGTCCATATCATAAAGTACATCACAATTGGCAGGTGGCTGGCAGCCTCAGCAGGAAGAAAAGAACATGGATACATTTTGAGAATGAATGGGCCTCTTACACCTTGCCTAATGGCAGTTTCTTTCCCATTTGTGTTGAAATAAGCGCATATTGCAGCAATTCTTGAAGGTGCTGAAGCTTGTTCGACATTTGATCAGCAATGGGGAAATAAAGAGATTATTTTCTTAATCTAAACTAATCTAAAAATGTTTTATGCCTGTAGGGAGATAATTTACAAAAATGATTTTTTGGTTATACAATTACTTCTTTATCCTAGCAAAGGCATTTCAAAAATGCTTGAAACTGATCTTTTGCTAAACAAAAGAACCAATTGCCCACTAAAAGAAGGATCAGTCCTTGTTAAAAAGTGCCCACAGGGTTTCCTATCCATTCTCCATTCTGAGGATTCACAGAGCTACTCCCTTGGCCGGGCTGTAGAAAGCGTAGCAGGTAAGGCATTTGCTTTGCATGAGGTCAACCTGGGTTTGATTCCTCCGCCCCTCTCAGAAAGCCCGCACACCAGAGCCTGGCAAGGTATCCATGGTGTATTCTATTTGCCAAGAACAGTAACAACAAGTCTCACAATGGAGACATTACTGGTGCCCACTCAAGCAAATCGACGAGCAACGGGATGACAGTGACAGTGACATGCTTGGCCATCTTCTCCCAGTGTCAGACTGCCTTTCCATGACTCTCTCTGCTCTCAGTTCCATATCTATAACCTTCTTCATCTTCATTCTTTCTCTTCACCATTCTACCCTCTTTCCTGATTCAATCTAAGTGACCTAGAATCTGAGAGCAACTCACCCATACTTTTGAGTCTAATTCATCCTCCTGGAATGTCTTAATCCAGACTGGAAAATAAGATAACATTCTTCCAAAGCTTCTATGATAAAAAAAAGAAGAAAAAAAGTGAACAGAATCCCTTAAATACATTCTGTTATTTCTACTATCACTTATGGAGATTGAAAAATAAAAACACTTCCACAAAATAGTGGGATCAAAGTAATTTCATTGTTGTTCAAAGAATCTAGAAACTTCAGTATCTTTAATCACAAATCATATAAAATTTATGTATTATGTACTAGCACCTTGTGTTTAGCTTTAATCCAGTGAATTTAGTACTGTAGCACTGCATCCCATTGTTCATCAATTTGCTAGAGCGAGCACCAGTAATGTCTCCATTGTGAGACTTGTTGTTACTGGTTTTGGCATATTGAATACACCATGGGTAGCTTGCCAGGCTCTGCCGTGAGGGCAGGATACTCTCGGTAGCTTGCCGGGCTCTCTGAGTGGGACAGAGGAATCGAACTCAGGTCGGCTGTATACAAGGCAAATGCCCTACCTGCTGTGCTATCACTCCAGTCCAGTGAACTTGTCTTGTAATATTACAAGCAATTACCAAATAATTTTCATCTTAAAATGAGTATAGTCACAGTCAGTAATCAGCAGGCCACTGATAAAATGGAGCAATTTGATGATCATCTCTTCATTTGGGAGTGACCATACCTAGAAATACCTGACTGAAAGTTACTCCAAATCATGCTCCGACATTATGTTGTACAGGGGATTGAACCCAGGACTACAACATACCAAGCATGCAATTCGGCCTTTGAGTTCTCTGCCTGACACATTAACCTTTTTTTTTAAACACTTATAAACAAGTATAAATTGAGGCTAATTGAAGAATTTCAATACTTACCAAACTTTAATGAAGAAAGAACTCTAAATAAAAACACCTATCAAAACTCTTGAAAAAGTCAGCTTCCAGCAGTTTGTTGCACAGAAACCAGAACTGCTCTCTTCTTTCAGCAACTGGAAAACTTCACAACACATGTGAAATAAAGTTTAAACCCAAGGCCATGGGCTTAACATGATGGTGAATCTTGAGAGAAGAAAAACAGATGATGTGATTTCTAAAATCATCACAGTTTATTGGCAGGAAAAATGTTAAGAATATGGGAGGTAAATCCAATGGCAGCCTGTAGGAACAACTGACTTGAGAATAAAGAATTCAGAACTGAAGAAGAGCAGAAAGATGGCCAGATCGAGGCGAAATGGAGTAAACCATTTGCCTTAAGCACTCAAGCACTGAATTTAAAGGGATTCTGAAAATTTGTGTAATTAAGATTTTAAAATACCTTAATACAATAGTTAAAATATCAAAATTAGGGGCTAGAAAGTATAGTAGTAAGGTGCTTTCCTTGCAGGCAACATACCCAAGTTCGATCCTTGATACTGCATAGCATCCCCCTGAGCTTTGCCAGGACTGCTCCCTGAGCACAGGGCCAGGAGTAAGCCCTAAACACTGCTGGATATTGCCCCCACAAGGCCAAGAATAAACTCTGAGCACTGCCAGAAGTGGCCCCCAAACAAAACACCAAAATTAATGTAAAAACTCACAGTAAAAGAAAGACATAATCTGATTCTAAATGGAACATACTTTGACATCATTTACTTAATCCTAATCGTAGTCTTGTCCAGGGGTCTTTAATTTTGATGAAGTTATATTTATCATTTAATTTTGTTTTCATTTACTTATTTATGTATTTGCTTGTTGTCCTGCCAGGGATCAAGCTAGGGCAACCTACATTCAAGGCAAGTGCTGTGTTCTGGTCCCTCTGTTTTTGAAGGGTATGTCTTTGGTGTTACGTGTAGAAATCTTAGTCTATGTCATATTTATAGTGTTTCTCTTGGGAGTTTTATTATTTTTACTTTTAAATTTAGATATTATTGATCTTAAATTAATTTTTTGGTAAAAGAGAGCTGGAGCAATAGCGCAGCAGTTAGGGCATTCGCCTTGCACGTGGCCGACCTGGGTTCGATTCTTCGCTCCTCTCAGAGAGCCCGGCAAGCTACCGAGAGTATCTCGCCCGCATGGTGTATTCGATATGCCAAAAACAGTAACAACAAGTCTCACGATGGAGATATTACTGGTGCCCGCTTGAGCAAATTGATGAATAACAGGAGGACAGTGCTAAAGTGCTACAATGAAATTGACATGTCTCTGTTAGACTCTAGCCTTGAAACTTTTGTCTAAAGTCTATTGACCATATATACATGTGAGGATTTTTTTTCACTCTATCTTACTTCAATAGAGTATTTGTCAATCATTACACTGTTTTCACACAGTTTGATGGTAGGGGTTGGGTCTCACTGGGTACCACTCAGGGCTTACTTCTAGTTTTTTTTTTTTTTATAAATTTTATTGAATCACCATGTGGAGGGTTACATAGTTCTCTCAGGATTATGTCAGTTATACAATACTCAAACACCCTTCCCTTCACCAGTGCCCATATTCCATCACCAACCACCCCATTATACCTCCCGCCCCCTCCCGCCTCCCCAGTCCCCGCCCTTGAAAGTGATAAATTTCACTTCGTTTACGCTTTATCTTGGTTACATTCCATGTTTCAACTCATAACTCACTATTGTTGCTAGGGTTTCCCCCCAAAAAAGAAAAGACAGTCATACTGTCAAGGAAGCATTTGATAGCTCTCCATTGCTGAGAATGTAGAGATATTAAGTCCCGCTGTTTGTTACATAACTTTTCTATTTCCCCACCCCCCGCCTCGTCCCGTGCCACCGAGTTCACGCCTGTCTAGTAATCACCACGCTGCCTGACAAAGGGAAAAAAAAAACGAAAAAGATGATTATTTCCTGTCATCAGCTGCCGTGGGGCTCTGGCTTAGTTGATAGTCTGGAAGAATGTCTGCCAGCAGTTTCTGGAACCAAAAGTAGGTTCCACCAGTGTCCCGCTGTTCCAAGTACATAATAATTTATTCCCTTGTATTCCATTCCCACGCCACCAGTCCCGTGTCAGCTTAATGGACATTATACTATGGTTAACGCCACGCCGCGTTTCTTCCCGAGAAAGAAGGATATTTCTTCTCAGCCGGCGTGGGGATATGGCTTAGTTCAGTCTATAGAGATGGCTACCATTTTGGTAGCCTTCAATATTTCAGCAAGAGACTTACTATTCTTGTTAGGATTTCCCACCAAAGTCCGACCAGTTAAGAAGGAACCATTTCATATTGGTTATGATGAAATGACATTAGGTCGCGCGGCCATGGCAGCTTTGAATTTCTGTATAAAGTCCAGGGAAAGTACAGCCAGAAATTACACGTCACTACAAACTTTAACCCTATTATGGTCCCCCCAAAGTCCAACCCGTTACAAAGGAACCATTTCATATTGCTGATGATTAGATGACATTAGGCTGCCGCGGCCGCATGGTTTTGGGTTTCTATATAAAGTCCAGGGAAAATTCTGCCTAAAATTCTATCTCTATAATCTTTTACCCTTCAACAAAAAACTCAGTACTATTGTTTGGAGTTTCCCCCCACGGTAAGCCCTGCCAAAAAGGAACATTACACGTTGCTGACAATCAAGAGATATTAGGTCTCGCGGCTGCCGCACGGTTTTGGATTTCTATATGAAGTCCAGGGAAAATTCTTTTGGTAATTGCATCACTCGCTGGCGGTTCAGTTGCCTCCGGGGTCGATCTCGCGTGGCGGCACAAAGGAGCGTCCCCACATGGCTCTGTGCTTAAATATCATTGGCACAGGGCGGATCCGGAAGTCCCGCCCCATCGGCTTTCCCGGGCTTCCTGCATAGTCTAAAAACCGGCTGTTGCCTCGCTGCATTCAAAAAGAAAGAGTTGAGAGAGAAAGGACCATACCCCGCTGGCCGCGCCTGGGCCAGAAGCTCCGAGCACACAGTTTGGAGGCACTTTGGGGGCGCCGCTCATGTCCAAAGTGGTTCAGTTGCCTCTGGGGTCGATCTCGCGTGTCGGCACAAAGGAGCCCCACATGGCTCTGTGCTTAAATATCATTGGCTTTACTTCTAGTTTTGTTTATTAGTGGGGGTTGGGTCTCACTGGGTATCACTCAGGGCTTACTCCTAGTTTTGTCCTCTGGGATTACTACCAGCAGTGTTTGAAGAACGGTAGGTGGTTCTGGGAATAGAGTCAGGTCAGCCAAGTGCAAGGCAAGTGTCTTTATCCCTGTACAGTATTTTTGGCCCTTTGATGACATTTTTGGTAAGTTTTATAGTCAAGTATTATTATTCTTCTAGCTTATTTAGTTTCAAAATTGTTATGGCTATTCTAAGTCTTTTCATTGGTATGTAAAATTTAGAATGAGATTACTAATTTATATTGCTATAATTTTCACCCAGAAAATATGTTATATTTTTTAAATGTGTTTTCCTTTTCAACTCTTTGAACTTATTTATTATGTAACTGCCTGAAAGTCTTGGCTTGCTAAATCCAACATATAGGTCATCTCGGAGATGGGTGCTTTGACAGCTTTTTTTATTGGATATGACTCACTGTTTCGTGTTTCTTTATGGATTTGATTATACACCAGTCATTTTTGATAGTACATTGTAGAGACTCTGAAGAACATTGATTTTGTTTTGGCAGACATTTCAGTTACTGGCTGATTACCCTGCACTGTGTAACCTTAGCTGCAGTGATGTGCTTTGTTAGGATAGATATCTGGAAAAACCAAGATGTTTTCCAACCTTTTTTAACTTGATGGCACTCAACCTCTGAACTCTCCCTTCCTGCCAAACTGTCAAGATTTGATATTTGGTGTTTTCCTTATATCTAAAAACAAACTTGTAATTATTAAAGTTATTATACTATCTTGTTGATATTAAAGTTGATATTAAAGTTATTTTAACAAACACTGTTTGATCTCTAATATTTCTTGTTTTATTTGAAACCAATATATCAGCTCATTGGGAAGCCTTGAATAATCTCAATCTGATGAACTCACAAAACTCAGGGCAAGTATTAATGTGTAAACTCATTTCAAACTTTTGGAGTCCACTCTCTGTGCAATTTCTGCCTCATAGATTCCAGATGCTTTGGTAGCATTCATTCTGATCTATTTCTCTCAACTCAGAGTCAGTTCTACAGTCTATGTAGAATTCTTTCTGACTGTGGTTAAAGATTTGTCACCAGTCAGACAACAAGGTAACTGAGAAACCCACATTGTAAGTGACTAAGAAACATCTTTCTCAGGACTCAGACTTTCACTGCTTGTGTTCCAAAGGTTGAGCATGTTTTCCTAATGTTGTAACCCATCAGTTGCTTAGAATTCTAACATTTGTACCACTCTGCAATGGTCAGAAATCACTATTTTTATAAATGCCAATAAAATAATTTTATATTTATTTTATAGTGTCTTAGCCATCCATACATCACTTAGTGTATAAACCAAAATATAAAATATAAGTGAAATGAATTAGACAATGTATATAACTTCATCGTCTTTTCAATGACTTCTACTTAAAGTACATGTCAGCTATATTTTTGCATACTATAATGGTGTATTAGCCATTAAGTTCTCTGCCGCATTATTTGAAAGATGAACCTGTTGATTCTATTATTCTCTTTTTCTGAATTTTGGTATTGGTACTTTGCAGGAGTATGAAAGTGCAGTTAGTGTTATTGTATGATGAATGCAATCTAGTCCTCTATAATTGTAAGGTGCCATAAGCCATAAGAAGGTATCAATATTCTGAAGTATTAAAATATGAGAAAATATACACAGTAGAAATTGTTTAACACAATGTTTGCCTATATGACTCTAAGCATCTTAGTTAAGAGCCAGATACAAATTAACTACTACAAAATAAAGGCATTTTCTCATATTATGGGACTATAATTCTAAAATTAACTGATTTCCAGTTTTTCCTATTATAACCAGCACTGAGTAGTTTAATGTACAGGTAATTTTTATTAATGGCGTTGAACAGGTTAAAGCTACTTTTGAAGACAATGTGAAAAAACAATGATTGAAGAAGGAATCAAATCTATTTACAATGATCTGTCTACTGACAAGAAGCTACAGGAAATTAATTCTAAATGTGTATATTTAGTAAATACTTTAACCACCTGCATTGAAATGATGAGCTGGATTTCTCCAGCCCATATGTGCAATCCATTGGCATGCATATGGCTTATCTACAAAGCAAGCCGATCATCATCACTCCCTCAAACCAGAGTATAGGTCATGAAAAGTCAAGATGCTTGACCCAAATATGCTTATACCAGTTGCACTTGTCAATGCAATTATGTATCTCTATTGAACATAACTCAGATTAATGAAATAAAAATTCTAATAGCAAAATATGATCATTCCTATAAATCCCAAGTGGAATTGATTGTAAAGATTGAATCAATGTAATGTCCTTTAAAGTATGCTATTCATAAGAGGTACAAATAAGACAGCCACTGGAAATTTGGTGATTGTAAAGATCTGGAAGAAATCTGTGCTTAGGTTAACTCATACATTTTTATAATTAATTTTTTGCTTTTAAAATAATAAAAATTTTGTGCTTTTATCAATGACCGGAACGTAGTAGGAGTCCCCATACTGAAAAAATGTTTTGGCCTTACATGAAAGATGGGTATAAACACTTACATATAGATATATATGCATACACAGAACTATATATAAAATAACAAATAGTTTAGTGTTTATATCACTGAATTAATCACTACTTACATTGGCATTTTGATGCACTTGCCTTCTCGTACACTGAATAAGATGATTTGATTCTGTTAATACATTAATTCTATAGAAAAGAAACCATGATCTAAACCAAGAAAGAAAAAAAAACCATGTTGTGGTCATATAAATACCATATGATGGAAATGGATATCCACAGTAAAAAATCCAGAGACCCCTATTCTCAAAATTAAATACCCTACCACTGACTTGGTCAGTATTCTTAGAAAAAGCATTTAACATCTTCGAAATTGATTTTTTCCCTATCTTAAAAGTTAGAGTTGTATCAGCTATTTTAGGTACCTTTTTAAAGTCTCCTAGACTAAAATTTATGGCATAATTTTCTACCATATAACTATGGTTCTTCTACTTATTCCCTTATGAATACTTTCAAGGAACAGAGAGACCTTGCAGGAATAAGGTGTTTGACTTACATGTGGTTGACCCCATTTTGATTCCTACCAATGCAAATGGTCCTCAAGCACCATCAGGAGTGATTCCTGATCACAGAACCAGAGTAAGATCTGAGCACTGTAGGTTGTGGCCCCCAAATAAAGTAACAAACATATGAAAATAAAAACAGCAATAAAACTTATACTAGACAGTTCATATGCAGATGAGGAAAATACCTTTAGCTTATTTGAGTTATTAATTCCTCATTTTGGGCACTCTTACTAAGAAATGCTGAGGCTTTTTTTCACACATATTTCATATTTCAATTTTGGGGGAGACATGGGAACATCTGGCAGTGCTCAGTGCTCCTGGCTCTAAACTCACAGATCCCTCCTGGTGGGGCTTCCGAGGACATGTGGAATGTTGCAGACTGAACAGTATCTCACATGCACAGAGCATGATCTCTGCAACACTGCTACTTGGAATTCTCAACACAAGTGTGTGACGACTGGTGTATGTCAGCACTACAGCTTACATGTGAAACCCCTGGTGAGCACCACAACCAGGTTTGTAAGTCCTGCAACCAAATGTGTGTAATGCAACTCCTGGTCATTTCCAAAATAGCAGTAGCAGCAACAAGAGAAGGAAAGCAAACTACATTTAAACATTTAACAATATGACTCTTATTCTGGAATCTTCCAATGACCTCTCCGTGTTGCTCCATATGTATTTGCATTATTATTCACTTTAATCATATACCAAAATTCCACCTAATTTGGTTGACTTCTCAAAAGATTTGGCACTGTCAGTCCCTATTGGGCTATGTATCAAAGACTAGATCTTTCCAGAAAACTGTACATATTCAGGATCCAAAGTGTACTTATAACTAGAATTGAACGAAGCATGCATATAAATGAAATGATGTTGACTAGTATAAATTGTCATTAAAAATGTATATAACACTACATAATAAGACACATCACCAAGAAAGCACGACTTTGCAATATGTTGAAAAAATCTATTTTCATATCATTTATCATTTGATTTAGGTCACAGAATTTTCTAATTAATTTCCAATCAATTTTTGGCAAAGTTTGTGCTGTTACTTCCAGAAGATAAAGTGCCTAGCAGGAATGAGCTATTTCTGCTTTTTCCTTCCCCGTGTTCTTCTATTCTATTACCTGAGCCCTGCATTTATCTCTAGGTGTTCATGTACAATGATCTAAATGAAATTCTTTGAGATGAATATTAGTTTTTCACAGCATACCAACATCTGTTCCCAATCATGTTAATAGGGTTAGAGTCAACAGGATATAAACAACTTATGGAAATACTCATGTTGAGAAAAAACCTTCTGGGACAATTGAAAGATGGATTTTCTGTTTCCTAGTAAGTGCTTCCATTCCAGGCTCGAGACACATTACCAGTGGAAGACAGAAAAGACCAGGTCTGATACAAAGATGAATTTCAGGCACAATCTAACATCAGCCACCCACCGGGTTTTGTTTATTTAAAAAATGGATTGTTCTGATATGGTGTTACTTACATGAGGGGAAGAAGGCAGAAAAAAAAAAAAAACAGGAGAAGGGTGACTGTTCTCAGATAAGCCTGAAATTTTTATTAAACATTGCTTTATCTTAAACATTTCACCAGGACACTATGAAATAGATTTAATATCAGGGAGGGGACGAAAACACTAAACAAACAAATCTCAGAATTTTTATCTTGCACAGATTCTTTCATTATTTTAAGAGAAGACTTTGTTGGATTCAGATAAAAAATTGTATATTTGAGACACGAAGGGAACCATAGTGTATACATCATAACCAAATAGTAACAAAGAAAACAGAAATAATTGCATACCTCTTTTGCTATTTTATATTTATTAAACGCATTTAGTTCTATTTCAAAGCTCTTTTTGTGTCCTTTGGCATAGTGATAATGATTTTTTTTTTTTCACATGAAACCTAAGCAAAGTTGAGGTAATGTGTTCTGAGATGCTCTGCTTTCCGAGACAGCATTTTCTATTCCAATTTTGAAACAAACACTGTAGGAACGTTTGCTGCATCTTTCCCTCCAGAAAGCCTCACTTTCTCCCCAAACACACTCTGCCGATGGACGGGAGAAGAGCTTGCCCGTGTCTGAGTGTGCTTCCTTTGTCACAGCTGCTCCAACAGCCTCCCTGGCTCAATTTCCTCATTATGTGAAAGGAGAAAAAATAAAAAACATTTAGTCTATACTCACTGAAGCATGCATAGCCTCTAGAAAGATTTTTGAATAAACTCTATTTTCACTCAAATGACTTTCTTCCCTTTAGCACTCTGTCATTCCCCGGGATTGAAATCCCAAATGTTTTGTGTGTCAAGCACACCAACAAAGCACCGAGTTTAGGTGAAGTTGCCAGGAATAGCTACTGTTCCCGCAGGGAAAGTCCCTACTGTTTAAGACCTGCTAACCTAGGCACAAATAAGAGATGCCTTTCCCATGGAAAATATGCTCAAGTCTGGAAAATAACTTCTTCCCTCTGCACCCAGTCCTGTGTTAACATATCCATAGGGTCCTAAATGACAATAATTGACTGAATAATTGACAGAACTTGAGACAGCACCTCAGAACTAACTCTTCTCTGCTTTCTCTGCCTCAAACCAGAAAATCCTTTTGAAAGGTGGGATTGTCCTTAACCAGAAGCCTCCAAAGTGAACTCAAAGTGTGCGTGTGCCTGTGTGTGCATGGGAATGGAAGGAGAATAATACCTTTTAAGAACTTCTTACAATAAACTGTTAATTAGAAAATTTCAGGTTCACTTAAGTCTTTGGGGGAAGTACATGGACAAAGGCAGGCACAAAATAGTTGGATTCTTCTTGGACCAAAATTATTCTTAGGATTTTATCAAATGGCTTTCTATCCCTTAATTATAAGAATAATTTTTTGAACATGGGGTAAATTCTGTCAGGTGCCACTTAGTTCATTGTAGTAGTTATTTCAAAAATGGCACCCTGGTGACTCGATGGTTTTTATGCCATTTTTTTTCAAGCACAAGGTCTATATTCAGACACAGGAAAAATCTGGAATGTTATCTACATATACCTTAATCAGCCTCTTCCTCTGAAAGAGGCTATAATTACCAGAGTGCCATGAAACCAGGGTTTCTGAAGGTGTTGTCAATGCTCCTGCACTGCTCTCTCAAGAGCCGTGACCTCGGTTCACCTTAAAAACGATTCTGCCTTTGCTCTGTGTTTTACAAGGGTTTTCACCTCCCCGATGCTATTTTACTGCCAGGCTCTTATCTCAGTGGAGAGAGTCAGTCCAGCGCCTTCAGGAACATTTCAAGAGGGCAAAGGAGAGAACTCCCAGCTCAGGTCAGACTTGTCAGGATTCAGAGACCTTAACGGCCAGGCTCAAGGCCTAGAACGTGGCATGAACATGAAGAGTCAATACAAATGAGCCAGCATCACAATATCTTCATTGTTTTCAGAGCGTTTAAGGGGCCAGCAAGATGGATGAAAGGGTTAGAGGATGCTCTGAGTTTGATACCCAGCACCACATTGCCCTTCCCCCTCACAGTGCCTTGCAGCCCTCTCCACTAACCCAACACCACCAGGGTATCTGGTTGTGACCATTCAGTCACTGAGCACTGCTGAGGTGCTCCCTATTTAAATGAAACTCCTTTTATTTAAAGGAGTTTTAGATGAAAACTTTTTGGTACAGTGTAAAATATGAAAAGGTACGAGTTTAAAGAGAAAATATAAGAGAGGGCAATTTGGATTCTTTAGAATTGTTGGTTTATTTCTTTTTCTTGTGAACTAAATAGTTTTATTTGGGAAATATGAGAGAGAATCAAGTAAGAGTGACACAGAGACATAAAGAGAGTCTCAGAAAGTAGAGAAATTATGTGGCCCAAGCCTGAGTGCCAGTCACTCAACAATGGAGGGACTATAGGCATAAGTTTATGTTTTTGTTTTTTTTTTTTGCTTTTTGGGTCACACCCGGCTATGCACAGGGGCTACTCCTGGCTCTGCACTCAGGAATTACTCCCGGCGGTGCTCAGGGGACCATATGGGATGCTGGGACTCGAACCTGGGTCGGCCGCATGCAAGGCAAACACCCTACCCACTGTTATAGGCATAAGTTTAAATAAGCATATAGGTTGTGAATACAAATCATACCGTCCAGGTCTTCTTGTTTCTTAGGATTTTATTTCTATCAGTTAGCAATAGCATCCACTTTGTGAGATTATGTTAAGAAATATTACAAATATACTTATTTTGTTTTTCTTTAACGCAAAGGAATAGCATGCCACTTTAAATGTCAAATGAGCTGCCAGCGTCAAAGTTTCTTCTTTTCCATCTAAGATGTACAGGATGGAGACTGAAACAACCAGTCCATCAAAGATTTCACTGAGACAAGTTCAGGATAGGCCTTGGTCACAGGAAGTCTTTCAAAAATGAACGTTTAACAGATACCCTGTAGAACGTCTCAGATTCAAGACCTCTGTCTAATGACCATTTTTTCATTTAAAGGAACTAAAATAAGGGTAGAGCGTTTGCCTTGCACGCGGTTGACCCGGGTTTGATTCCTCATCCCTCCCGGAGAGCCCGGCAAGCTACCGAGAGTATCCTGCCTGCACGGGTAGAGCCTGGCAAGCTCCCCAAGGTGTATTTGATATGCCAAAAACAGTAACCACAAGTCTCACAGTGGAGACGTTACTGGTGCCTGCTCAAGCAAATCAATGAACAATGGGACCACTGTGCTACAGTGCTACAGTTTTTTAAATGCTTTCCATTGAAGATTCCCAGCAGTACTTCTTTTAGATTAGTAGTGGTCTAGAGAGCATGAGATGTATCTGTGTGTGAGGGACCAGAATACACACAATTTCTATGAGTTCCATCTGTGGTATAATTATGCAGTATTGCCATTCCATTGCCCATTGCTTAATTTTCAAAAAATAAAAATAGCCAAAACAAAAGAGATCTTAGGCTTCCAAAACTTATGAACAACTCCTGATTTTCTATACTTTTTAATCACAGCATGCACCATCTCCATCCAAATTTATGTAGCTAAATTGGTGATGAAATTGCTGAAAAAGACTGTTGTTGACTAAACCTTTGTCGTGGGACCAATCAGTCTTTTGATCATCAGATCTTCACTGGATCTAGAGATGGACAATCTATACTGACTAGACCTTTTTTCTTTCTATAATATTTCTTTTTTTAAGATGACGTTTTGAATACTGGACCAATATTGACAGGGTAATCCTTTTTTGGGGTGGGGATTGTCCCTTACTTCTAGGATACCTAGCAGTGTGTCTCAGTGCTATTCTGCAGAACTGTGCCAGGATCCCAGTTGCAAATGTCTACATATATTGTCCAAATGTTCTATGGGAGGCAAAATTGCTCCTAGCACTGACATCCCACGCCCACCCCACAAACCAGTGCATTGAAATACTGTTCCACAAAATCCTGCTATTAGGAATTGCAATTTCTTCTGCGTTAACACATTAGTAACAGTGTATTTCATTTATAATTTGCAAAGTGCTTTTCACATAGAGCACTATATTTAAATCTCCCAGCAGCTCTAGAACACATTTGTTGATATTCTTGTTTTATAGACTTAGAGACTAGCACAGATCTCCAAAGTGGCAAATTTTTAGAGTGACAGGTGACAAAGTTCTTGGGAGGGATTTCTCAGACCCTTCCTGTGGCCTTCAGCCCTCACATTCCTGTGGTTTAGTTTGTCCAAAATTAGAAAGCACTCACCCTCTTTATTTCTTTCAGATTAGGGCTAGAAGGAAACTTACAGGGATCTTTTATTCCATCTCTATTAACTAAGAAAGGAAAAAACTGCACTACAGAGGAGTAAGATGATTTGGTCAGATAGCAAATGTGTCAAAATCAGGACTTAAACACAGGTCTCAACTCTTCCTAACCAGAATTCTTTGTCTTAGCTAATACTTAGTCAATATTACATGAATGAATTTTTTGGGTGTTTTTTTGAATGTTTTATGAAGTAGACTAAGAGGTAGTGAAGTTTGAAAGAAGTTATGTCTTATGATTAACTTATGATTAAGGGCATGTATTGGAGGGACCAAATACTATGAAAGAGTATAAGTTTAAGGAACTTCCTCAAAAAAGTCTCCTCTTGTTTTGATAATATAACTAAAATAAGTGTTATAGGAAGAGGTGAAATTGAGGACAGAATGATAAAAGCCTAGAAGATTTAAAAAAAAAAATGCTTAGGTGTGAGAGAGCTGGCAGGTTAATCTGCCCCTGTTTCTTTCTGAGGATGGTTAGCCTGACTTTTTCTTAGGATCACTTGGTTCCAGTTTATCTGTCACCTTCCTGAAAATGCATTCTAATTCAGCTCCTGCTGACTCAGCGGTTCCTTTTTTTTATTCTCCCAGTGATACTTTAGACTGGAAGCTCTTTCGTGGCAGAACATTGCTTTAATTATTTTTAGAAACACAAAGTTTCAGCTGTGAGTGAGCATCAACAACTCATCTGAGCACCTTTGACTGACTCAAGGACTCTTTGAGGACATCTGAGTATGATAATGTTCCAATTCTCTGCTCATGGGGAAACCTCCCCACCTCACCCTGGATTCTCATGCCCACTACCATAATAGGAAGCATGGTCTGCACAAATTACCAGCTTCCTGTGCCTCATTCCTATTATATTCATTGTTAGCCAATCATTGTAAGTTAATCAAGAGCAATCAGACAAATGGTTCTAAGAGCCATTCAGAGAAAAACTGGGGAAAAGATGAAAAAAAATTTTTTTTCTTTCAGAGGTCACTCAGCAGCTTGAACCCAGAGTTATTTTTTGATGAAATTTGGAACATCATCAAGTGTCTTGGGTGGATTTAGCAAGAAAGTTCCAGTGAAATATGTATGAGTATGTGTTTGTGTTTTTGTGAAGGTCAAACTCTCACTAGAGTTCTTTTGTCATCAAAATGGAGTGGGCCAGCTTTTGCAATTGTAGGGTCAGCCAAATCAGAGAGGCTTATATGCAAGTTTCATGACTTCATCTCTTCTAACAGCTGACTAGTATTCCATAAGTGGATCTACATGGAAAGTAACATGTTAAGTGAAATGAGTCAGAAAGAGAGGGATAGACATAGAAAGATGGCACTCATTTATGGAATATAAAGTAACAGAATAGGAGACTAACACCCATGAATAGTAGAGATAAGGACCAGGAGTTTTGCCCCTTGGTTTGGCAGCCGGCCTCACATGCTGGGGGAAAAGGCAGCTCAGGTAGAGAAAACAACACCAAGTAAAGGGTGTTTAGTGGACCCACTTGAGTTGGGAGATGGGAACCAATGTAGACTATAGATGGAACTCAATGGCCACTCAATGCCTCTATTGCTAACCACAACACCCAAAAGGAGAAAGAGAACAAAAGGGAATGCTCTGTCACAGAGGAGGGGTGTGTGTGGAGGGATGGGTTGGGAGTGGTGGGAGGGATGCTGGGACCATTGGTGGTGGAAAATGGGCACTGGTGGAGGGATGGGTACTCAACCATTGTATGACTGAAACGCAAGCACGAAAGTTTGTAAGTCTGTAACTGTACCTCTTGGTGATTCACTAATAAAAAATTAAAAATAAAAAATTAGATAGGCTTTTCTGAGACTTCTGGATTGTTTTGCCCTCAATAAATGCCACCTTGGTATGTGGAAACTAAGGAGAACCTTTTAACTTTGCCTTAAAGAATGTAAAATCACCAAGAAACTTTGAATTGGATAAAGTTCTCTGAAAGTCAGGTAAAACTCTAGAGGCAAAGATTTGTCCTCTGCAACAATCCTTTCCTAGGCTTCCCCCTTTTTCTTTGATGCCCCAGGCTCTTATCCCATCACTAGGCTCAGGGTATCAATTCCTGGTTTGTTCCATTTACTTAAGGATTTGCAGTCATGTAAATTCTTCATACAAATGCAATTCCATTTGATCCTTTGCTCGCATTAATCTGTCAGAGATGCGATGCCCTTAGATGTCCAGAGCTTCCTACGTGGTAGCTGACTGGCTGCTCATGTGCCTGTCCTCAGAATCCACAGAACTGGGGAAACTCTCTCCCCAGGCCCCGGTGTTCTCTGACACAGAGTAACACCGTGTTTACTGGACAGTGTGTTTGTACTGAAGAATGAATATCAGAACGGGGGAGAAGGTGGTGGGAGGAGGGTTTCCTTTAAGAAATGACTAATTATTGTGCTAAAGAAGAAAGCCTTTGTAGTAAACCGCCTTCCACAGTCTGACTCCCTAACCTCTTTCCTTATTGTAGATGAGAAATTGTCAAATCCTATAAACTCCACGTGTGTGGTGAAGGTGTGGGATTTTTGTTTGCCAGGCTGGGCTGTCTGAAAATCCTAATGCTCTATGCTAATAGCACTCTTGTCATGCACACTGATCCTTTGTTTCCATGCCCCCAAAGTCTTTGCTATGCAAATCAAACCGCAGGGGCACTTTAACATGTAAATCACATAATCTCCCTCACGTGGGATGAATTGACGGGATTTGAAACTCCTCGACTGTTGGGAGGTAATGAGCGATACTTATTTAACTGGCATTATTGCACCGGGCACATCTCCTACACTGGGCTTTGCTGGCGGTGTTACTATGCCAGGGGAGAGCGGGTGCAATTATTAACTTTGCTGTCAAAAGAATCAGAGGAACAGGAACCTTAGAAACCCTGACCCCCTTTGAGGAGGAAAATAAGTCACTCCGGAGGAACGGTGTTGAGTTCAGTGTTCCTCCTGAGGGCTGGTTTTTCTTTTTCGATTAGGGAAAAAGAACTGAATCTTCCTGGAGAACTGTTTAGCTAGTTTCACAGGTAAAGGAACCAAGGGAGAATTAAAGGACATTTTAAGCCCTGGAGTCAGAAAGGAAGCCTGGGACTGAGACAGGAAGTGCTGCGCGATCAAATCCACGGGCCGGTTTTGCAAATCCATGGTGTCACCAGCCAGCTGCCTGCTGCAGCGCCATCCCTGATTTGCTAAGAATCATCTCAAGCCAGCTTCTTCTCAGTAAAACAAGGATAATGCTAAAGACAGAGGGAAGAGTGACTGGAGCCTATTGATACTGACAGAGGACATGCTTGGAGCTGTGCTTGTTCTAGAAAGGAAGTGTGATTCCATTTAACTCTGTGCTGTCTTAAAACAGCACCTTGTTTAGGAGTTTGTGGTACCATATTTATTTGTTGAGAAGAAATTGGTGATAACAATGTTCTGGTCCTCCAGCTGCAGTTTAGGTGAGGTGCAGTAAAAGGTTGGGTCAGCTGTGAACGGCCCGCATTGTATGTGAAGGTCTTGCAGACTATAACATATATAACACATATATTATATATTATCATAATATAATATAATATATTGTTATTTATTATATTATAAATATATTGTTTTATATTGTATTATGTGTTCATATATTAAAATATATTATATATAATATATTATATATTCACACACATATAAAATATAACTTACATAACATATATAACTCTTTGAAGCCCTTACTTGGATGACAATCCCCATCAGAGCACTGTGATATAATTTCTTTACAGTTTAGTATTTGGAACTCAGTGTACAATTGAAATGGGTGGGTCCCCACATATGACTTATGTAAGGCTGGGGGACCATCCCCAATCTACCTGCCTACATCACATTTTCAAAGCAAACAAAAACAAATGGCTCTAAGACTTCTTGGGTAGCAGACAAAAATAGATCAGACACAAATGTAACCAAAATAGAATTTTCAATTAAAAACTGGCACACCAAGTTGAAGGAAATATTAGAAATTTTCTTTTAAAAAAATATTTTGTTGGGCTGGAGCGATAGCACAGCGGGTAGGGCGTTTGCCTTGCACAGGGCTGACCCAGGTTGATTCCTTCGTCCCTCTCGAGAGTCTGGCAAGCTACTGAGAGCATCCTGTCTGCATGGCAGAGCCTGGCAAGCTACCCATGGCTTATTTGATATGCCAAAAACAGCAGCAACAATCTCACAATGGAGACATTACTGGTGCCCGCTCGAGCAAATTGATGAGCAATGGGATGACAGTGATACAGTGATTTTAATATGCAAAGATGCAAGGGAAAAATCCTCTGCTGCATCTGTTTTTTTCTGAGTCAGATGGATCAAATGCAACGGATTAGTAACAAATTGGCAAAAATTATTAACATCTACATGGAGACTTTTTATGGCTCTAAATTCTTGCAGTAAACTGGAACAGACCAGGCATTGCTGGTCTCTTGAGAGATCAGGGACATAGAGAGGAAAGAAGGGACTCTTCAGATGACAAGGAGGGCATGACTTTGTAGTTGCACTCAGAGTAGAAAAATGAGTGTCACAGCATCTCTGTCTGATAAGCCTACTCAGTTATGAGAATTTTCCCAAGCTACCTCTTCTTGATCTGAAAATGGGAACACAGGAAGCCAAGGACAAGACCTTCTAGTCCCCGGGGCCTGGGGCCTTCACCACTCATTTAGGTACTTTGCATTCTTTAAGTAATGGAAAAAGATTCCCCCAAAGCACACAAGAACCCCCACTGATCTTCAGTTCTCCATAGCAAAATGATACTTCTTAGAGAAGATCTTCTGAACATAGAGAAAAGCCTCCTTGATCATCCATTTGGGTCCCATACATGTTCAAATCCCATGTTCAAATCCCTGAAAGCACCGCTGACCTCAAAACCATAAGATTCTCAGTTTAGGTGATCTGATACTTTTGGTGGAGTGGAGGCAAAGGTCCCTGTGAACATTCATGTACTAAGCTAACAGAATTTAGTAGAAAACAGAAATAGAAGAGTGATGCTATCCTAAGCAAAAAAGTGAGGAAGATGTGGTGAAATCACACCAAGTCAGATTCTCACCACCCTGTCTTTTGATTATATTTGGGGGGTGAAAAGTTGAAGTAATTGTAATGCCGAACTGTCCTTCATCCTCTTTCCATCCAAGAAACACATAGTTGGGTTCTGTTGATAAGAGCTTTTGAGGGTTCCCAGCTGGGCAGCTCCCCAGGAATTACCCTCCACTTGCCAGAGTTGCCAGAAAGTCACGACCCTTTCCTGAAGCAGCCTTTATTAGTAACTAGTCAATGTAGTGCCAACCCTAATTTGGGACAACTCTAAAGGACCGTGTTTGTTTCAGAGTTCTTTGTACAATCGCTCTCTTTCTTGTTGACTTCCCAGTTCAGTGTTTTTCTTATTCCTTTATTTGCTTGATTTTGATTTGATTCACTAATAAATCCTCATGCAAGTAAATCTCTAAAAGTCTGTTTCTAATGAGCTTGACCTAAGATGAGTAAGTAGACAAGTTAAAGTAGTTACAAAAGGATGATCAGCAGATCATCCTTTGTAAAGTAGTTACAAAAGGATGAGAATCTATTTCTTTGTGGTGGAAGGGCTAACAGTTGATCTAGAGGAAAAATAGTAACTGTAAGAATATAAGAAGATAGGATATTGCATGATAGAATATAGAAAATAGAATATAGAGATTATAATAGCTATTCCAGCAGAGTAAGTGCTTAGTATATTTTTCTATAGTAAGTAGATGCAAAATTTGGCCCCAAACAGCAAAGAACTGCAATACACACACACACACACACACACACACACACACACACACACATAAAGTTCAAATGGTAAAGCACATGCAGTGCATGTATGAGGTCCTGGGTTTAATCTCCTGTATCATTTGGCACTCCAGATCAGTACTGGGATAATCCTAGGAGACCCTGAGTACTGTAGCCTGTAACCCCTTTCACTACAAAACAAAAATAACTGAGCTGATCACTTAGGTTTATACTGTCTCATCTTGGACCAGAGTTTCAGCCAGATTGATGGATGGCCCCATTTTTGAAGCAATCTTTCTCAGAAAAATACTAGTTGTAAATTGAGAACACAGCCAAAAAAAAAAAAAAAGGTAAAAACTAGTTGAGTTTCAAGCCTAGTATTTGTAGGATGTTCAAAGGTTATTGATCACAGAAATATTTCTTCTCCAAATTATTTCTTGCTGCCAGTTGCAATCACTGTAGTGTTAGGTTACAGGTTGGATGTCTGCATAACTTGTGAGTCTGAGACTTGTGTTATAGTATTATTTATTTCATAGTTGTAGTTCTTGGTTTTATAACACAGATATTTCCTGTGTGCCAGAGGCATGTTAAAGAAACAAAAAGAATGAACAAATTATTCTAAATATTTTTGAGAACTAGCCCTCTTCCCCCAAAGACTAAAGACTTTCCAGAAAGCAGTGGACTTCCAATGACTGAGTTCAGGGTTTAGTGAGGGAAAGGCTTTGAAGGCAGGATTGTGAGCTTGGAGAGAGTCTAACTTTTTCTCATACTGAGGAAGGACATACATAAACATTGGCTGTCAGGATCCATCAACTCATTTTGGTCTCTTTTCCTATAGACAAACTATGGTGTAATTGCAAATGTTCCCCAAACAACCTGAAGGCAAAAAAAAAAAAAAAGGAATTTGACATGACATGATTAGTAGATCCCTCCACAAAATATTATTTCATGCTCTGATGTTTAACTACTGTTTTCCAGAAAGTATGAAGAATGCAAACCTTTATTGCCAGTACCGCTTTGAGGATTAGAGGCTTGCAGAAAGTTCCAGAATTGTTCTTGGAGCTAGAGTAAATGGTTTAAACTTTCCAAATCTAGTGCTAGGTTCATGGTACAGGGCTGAATTTTATAAGACAATCTGCCAAAACTTTTATATGAAATGCTTTAGCAGAAGTCATTCTTACCCTGACAACATGAAAGCATTGCAAATAAACAACAACAACAACAAAGAAACCCCTCAGATTTGGAGCCATGGAAAAATATGGATCACTACTGATTCAGATGTGGCTAAAAACCTGCCATTTTAAACAAATTTCACTGAAGGCCAACTGTGTGGAGCTGAGCAATATTTGAAAAGTTGAAAAAGTCAAAGTTTCCTTCAAGTTTAAAACTATTTTATGTAAAACATTATTCCAGTTACTAATTCTTTTAAAATATTTTGGAGATATATAATATTTTTATGCACCATAATATAATATTTTTATGAATTATAGGATGAAATCCAATATTCTATGAAGGTTTATGAAGAGTTACTGTGACCTTGTCTGTACTAAACTTTTCACAGAGCACAGCCCTCACACATCAAAATCTACTCAGTGTAAAATATACTTGCTCATATTAACATTTATTCCTTGTAATAACTGTTCCTTTTTTCTTCAATTACTTCTCCAAACCCCTCCACCAACTTTTACTTTGACTTGCTAAATATTATTTATATTTTGGATTTTAATATTCAAATTCATTTTCTCTTGGGAATTCTTCTTATTTGCCCCTCAAAGTGGCTTTGATGCTCCTATAATGCTCTGCATTTTTTTTCACTGTGTTATTCTGCTAAGGTTATTATGACAAAGCATCACAAAACAGGAGGCTTAAGGAACAAAAATTTATATTCTGAGAAATCTGAAGCTGAAAAACCTAGATCAAGATTCAACAGGATTGATTTTTGGTGAGATTTCTTTTCTGCCCTGTAGACAGTTGCTGTCTTACTGCGTTCTCATAATGTGAATCAATCTATCTATCAATCTATCTATCTATCTACTATTTACCTATCATTCACTCTGGATTTATATCTTTTATGCAGGAGAGTAATTTTATCAGGTTAATGGAACATTGTTTTACTTCTATCTTGAATAGATCATTTTAAAGATTTGAGATTCACATATGATTTTTTTTTGCAAAACAAACCAAATATCCCATTCACTCTATATATTCAATTTATTACTTGTATAACTTGTCATTCCGTTGCTCATCGATTTGCTCAAGCGGGTGCCAGTAATGTCTCCATTCCTCCCTGTTATGTGCTAGTGTAGCCCAATGGTGTCTGCTTGCTCCCGGAACATTAAGAGCCTCAAATCGTTCAATCAGGGTCTTGACAAAGAAGTCTGATCATCTCGTAGGTGGGTGGCCATTCATTCTTTTGACATCCCATGTAACAGCTCTAGTCCAGTAGTCATCTCCAAATCACATTACTTGTCTGGCCCATTTGATTTTTGATGCGTTGGCAAATGAGACAGCATCTCTGATTCTTGATCGTTGATGGAGGTTGGGACTCCGGATTCCTTTTCTCACTTGAGTGAAATGTGATATTCCAAGCATAGCTCTTTTGATTTCTCTTTGGGAGACCCAAATAGTGTTCTTGTCCTGTTTTTGTAGGTCCCAGGTCTTAGTGCAGGAAAAACGGTGGATTCAAAAAGATGTGCCTGGATCTGGAGGTTCTTTGTTCTCTTAACAACTTCTTCAATGCTCTTGAAGGCGTTCCATGCTGCTCTCTTCCTCCTGCACAGCTCAGGTGCCAGGTCGTTCGTCATGTGGAGCTCTTGACCTAGGTACACATAACTGCTGCATTCAGAGATGTTCATTCCATTGAGAGCTAATGGAACATCAGGAACTAGTCCATTTCTCATGAACTTTGTCTTTGTGAGAGACAGCTGTAGTCTGACCTTTCACACTCGTGCTCGAAGTTGGCCAGCATTTGTGCTGCTTGGCTAATATTTGGTATTATTAGAATGATGTCATCAGCGAAGCGCTGTAGTGGTGTAGCTGTCAACCGTCTATCTTCACACCCATTCCTTCCCGTTCTAGTCATCGCATGATGTTCTCGAGGGTGGCACTGAAGAGTTTTGGTGAAAGGTGTCACCGTGCTGAACCCCTCTCTTTATGTCGATGATCACTTCCTTGTTGAATGGTGAGATCCTGGTGGTGAATCCATAATACAGTTCATGGAATGACCTGATGTACTGAGTTTGAATGCCCTGTTTGGCTAGGCTTCGATGACCTCTTGAGTCTCAACAGAATCAAAGACCTTTAAATCAATGAATGTTAGACAAAGTGGCATCTTGAAATCTCGCGAAACCCAATGAGCTTGATCACTGTGTGGATATGGTTGATCGTGTGGAATCTGGCTTGCTCACATGGTTGTCCTTTGTATGGTGTTCTTCCAATCCTACTCAGGATGACTCGAGTGAACAACTTGTAGACAATGGACAATAGGCAGATCAGGCGATAGTTGCCAATATTGTGGATGTCTACCTTCTTGTACAACAGGATGGTCCTGCTGGTTTTCCTTTGGGGTGGAACCTTGCATTCAGACAGGTAGCATGTGAAGAATCAAGCCAGTGTATTGACGAGTACTGGTGGCAGATTCTTCAGGTGTTCAGGTCTGACCTTGTCTGGAGCAGGTGCTGTATCTTCTTTATCAACAAAATAGCCTGTCAGATTTCAGAAGGGAAAATGCTGGGAATGACATATCCATTCTGTGGAATTTGGTATGTGGGCAGGTGGACATGGCTATCAAAGAGATCCGAGTAGAAGTCATGGATAATCTTTTCCATTGTCCTTCTGGAAGATGTGATAGATCCATTAGGATGTCTAAAGGCAGTCATCTTAGTCTTATAGTTGGCGAAGGACAGGCAGGTATTGCAACACTTTTCCTGGCTTCTGCCACATCAGCCAACACTGCTGTTCTTCTCTCTTTGAGGTCTTACTTTATCACTTCTCTGCACAGCATTGCGAGCTTGGATGTTAGTTAGCTTTTGATTGCCTGAGGTTCATGCCAAACCACATTGGCGAATGAGCTTGAGAGTTTCCGAACACAGACATCTTTTTGTGGCTTTCTCTCTCTGTCAGTGTTCCTTGCACAATCGTGGAGATGCTGAATGAGTGAATCATATTCCTCGTAGATGTTGTCAACGACAGCATCATTCCATATTGCTGCAATAGTGTCAAAGACTCCCAGTTGGTGGTCATTCTGGGAGTTCTCTTCTTAAACTTTTCAGCCCTTTCTCCCTGCTCTGTGAAGTAGATTTTGCACAAAGGAGATGGTGATCTGATCTCATTTGGAATTTGGAACAACAGTGATATTGGTCAGGCAAAATCATTGGTTGAATATGATGTGGTCATTTTCATTGTGGAACTGCCCATGGGAGACTCCCATGTCCAACATTTAGATTCAGCCTTCTGGGACCACGAGTTACCATGGATGGTCTTGGTCAACATGATGAACTCAGTCTCTCACCCTGTTCGTTCCCATTCTAGGCCGTGGGTCCTGATGTGGAGTCCTTCCGGTGAACTTCTCGGTCCTATCTTGGCATTAAAATCACTGGCAATGACCTTGTAGAAGGTGTGGTCTTCTTTATAGAACCGCTTCAGCTCCATGTAGAACTTCTAAGTTTCTTCTTCTTCGTAGTTGGATGTTGGTGCATAGATGACAAAGATAGAAACTGCTGGCAATGTGGCACATCTATTCAAACATTACACGTCTGATTCAGGTTGTTAGACATTTTAATGAATCAATGCTCATGGCCAAGTTTGTGTTGACGAGGACACTGACACCACCAATGCTTCTACTGGTACATGTTCTGAGGAACAGTTCTTCTCCAGTGTCAAAAACGGCATGATGTGATCGATGCCTTCTCGTCTAGGTCAATCCAATGATGTTGTACTTGATCTGATCTGCACTTGCATCATAAGATCCTCGATGGATGCTTCCAATGCCAGCGTATGTGTGTCAGAAGTGCAGACAGTCATTTTAGTCCTTCTTTGTTTTGGCATCCTAGTTTGGCCCTGAGATTTTAGCAGCCCCTCCTTGCTTATCCTTCTCAATGCTGCCATATTGGGAGCTCTTCCAGGGTCAGGGTGGTGTCGGTGGACCCCACAGGTGGCTCACATGAGTCAGGGGGAGAGAAAGACTGTCACCTTCTCCTACTCCGCCCCTGCCACCCAGTACCCGGTGGGAAGACTAGGGTTGGTTAAGTCTGCGATGAGGCCCTGCTCAGCACAGGCCTGAGCCCCACCAGCCACAGAGGTAGCCATCAGGCCTCACCTAAAGTCTTCATGGTCTTCTTTGCATGGGAGTCAACCCCACCACCCGATTTCTTGAGCCACAGACTCAGGCAGGAGCAAGGATTTGCTATTTGCAGGAAAGGAGAAACCAGTCCCCAGCCTTACCCAGGGTTTCCAGGGTTCTTGTCTCACAGTAAAGAATTTCAAGACTAGATAAGCTGTGAACTAAAACAGATTTTATTTGGAAGATTTTTGAAGGGAAGGAGGAAGAGAAAAGTGCGAGAGTGGAGAGTAAGAGAGAGAGACAGAGTAACATGCTCAAGAGAGAACACGGGCTTCTCCAAGGGTGGAGAGAGCCCCTACACACATCCCAGTGTTAGATAGGAAAGCATGAAAGTACACATCTCAAGAGTGGAGAGGCGGGAGACACATGTGCTCCACATGCGCTCAGCCACGTGGGTGCAAGCAGCACATGGGCTCGGGCAGCATATGTGCGCCCTTCCTTTGTTCAAGGTGTCTTTTATAGGCTCTTCTCTGGTTGTCTTGATCTGAAGTTCTGGAGTCTTCTCAGGACTGGATCACATTTTAATCAGATTAAGGGAGAGGTCCGAGGGTTTGAGGAACTTTATGGGGAAGGGTCCAACCTCCTCAGAGTCGCTGAAGGTCTTATCAGGTCTGTTTTCTATATCCACAGGGTGGATCAGTCTTAGGATTTTCCTCCCAGAAGTTCTGTTGACCTAAGTTTTATTGCCGAGGGCTTTTCTCTGCCTACCTGCCTATATCAAGGGGAATGAGACCCATATTTGTTAATGTTTTTGGCATATCGAATATGCCATGGGTAGCTTGCCAGGCTCTGCTGTGTGGGTGGCATGTAGGGAGGTGGCCCCCTTCCTACTCCTCACCTATCTACAATAGCTGCCCCCCTCCCTACTCTTCACTTATTTACCATAGCTGGTCCCTCCCTCCTCCTCACTTATCTACTGTAGCTGGTCCCTCTGTAATATAGCTGGTTCCTCCCTACTCCTTACATATCTGCTTCTCAATTCATAAATCCCATAATATTTCATATCCAAAGGACTATTCACTTGGTGTTTATGAAAATATTATTTAGGGCACCAGTTACATAGACCGTAATGTGAGTTGGTACTCTACTAACTTTCTTGTATGAAACTGAAATCAGATTGTTTCCTTACACTTATTCTTTTCCAGAATCTCAACTTTAGGAGGGTATATTCATGATTATCTTGTTTATAACTTATATTTCCTGTATCAGTACAGTATTTTCTCTACTGACCACAGTGCTTTTTAAATATAGGCACTCAATCAACATTTATAGAGCTAATGACCTATAACAACCAAAAAACAAGATCAAATCTGCTTAAAACATTTGTTCTCTTCATTTGAGGACAGTTTATTTGCTTGGATTATAGATTTGGGAACAAAGTCACTTTAGCCATACCTCCAATTCCTTGATTTTCTCAGATGGATGATTTGATGAATTGCATTTTCTCTAGAATGTACTTTAACTCTCTTCCTTTTTACATATTATTTCTTCCCTGATGTTATCTTCCTGTACAAACCTTCTTTCTTTTTGTGCATCACAGAATCTGATCATCTTGACTTTAAATCTTGACATCTCCAAATATTTCTTTAAATTTTTTAGCTTAGTTACAGAACCAAAAAAGTTCACACTTTTTCCAAACGATGTGATAGTACAAAGGCAGAGCTGAAACTAGAACCTCTGGGAAAGTTTTAACGGTGGCACTATAGACACATTCTCAACCTTTTTAAAAGATTTGCATTTGAGCTTCTCTATCTGAGGTCAAAGGGAAGTTGGGGGTAAAACAGAGAAATGAGACAGTTGTGTGGTATGTCACATGGTGTCTTGATAAACATACTTAGTAATCTGGGTCTCTGAGTAATTACTACATACATAGCACTCGTACTAAGTACACAAGGTCCAAAATGCACTTCAAAACAGCATAAACCAGAATTCCTAGAGCTTATAACCTTTTGGAAGATGCACATTAGTAGAAAGTTAATCTTCACTGCTAGATAGAATATGGGAAGTCTAAATTATCCAGAAGGCAAGAAGTTTATTTTATGTTAAAGAGAATGATTCTGGGAGAGGGAAGTAGAAAAAAAATACGAACATATAGTAAAATTTAAAAAGAACCATATCATAAAATAAAAATAATACTAGACTCACAAATAATGAAGATTTTAAAATAAAGCAAAATCATATTATAGGAATTATATTGCATCCTGGTATTACCCATTAAAAATATTCCTCTAAGACCTCTTTGAAATTTTTCTTTTTTTGGGACCACACACTCATTTGGACAATGCTTACTCTTGACTCTGTTTTTAGGGATTACTCCTGGTGGGCTCAGGGGATGATATGTGGTGCTGGAGATTGTACCCATGGGTTACCCATGGGCAAGGAAAGCAACCTAACTGCTGTACTAGCTTTCAGGCCCATTCTCTAAGGAGTAATGTCAGGGTATATTGTTCACTTTTTGCCCTCCTTCTTGATAGGACTTTGGTGAAAGACCGTTCTGTTCTCTTCTAGTACATCATCCATAACCTCTTCAATAAAATGTATATTGGAATTATTTTATTTCTTGCTCAGCATCTTATAAAAGTACCAGTATATTAAAAATATTACTGTATCACTGTATCACTGTCATCCTGTTTTTCATTGATTTGATTAAGCGGGTGCCAGTAACGTCTCCATCTGTCCCTGTCACGTGTTAGTGTAGCTCAATGGCGTATTGAGGGCTCTTTCAGGGTCAGGGGAATGAGGACTGTCATTGATACTGTTTTTGGCATATCGAGTATGCCACAGGTAGCTTGCTAAGCTCTGCCATGCAGGCAGGATATTCTAGGTAGCTTGCCGGGCTCTCTGAGAGGGACGGAGTTTTGTGGGGTGTCCTCTAATTGCCTTTAGAGGTGTTCCCAGTCTACCTAAAGTAAGCTTTTGGTTGACTGGCATGTTGTAATGATCCGCACACTGACAAACACTCACCTGCCTGTGTCTCCGGGCAGCAACTGGGACATTTTGCAAACTCAGGTTGATCTCCTTGAGGCTAATGGAGTGTGCCTAGAGGTTGTCGAGCAGCTGGCAGAGCAGGACCCTATCTCAGAGTAACTGTGCCAAGTCCAACACCTGTGCCAAGTCCCAGGTCACCCGGTGCTTGGCTGACAGCACCCCACAGTGGATGAGCCACTGCGTGCCCTGCCGCCAAGGCTCTCATGCTGCAGCCGTGCTGCCGTTTCTCCATGCCAAAGTCGGACTGATTTTCACGGTAATCAGAACTTGATTGCTTCATATCAGTGGAGATCAGTCCCCAAATATGGGGGCTTTAGGCAGGATGAGTCTTAGGGTTCAACATAGTGGTTTAGGAGCCTGCGTTCCTCAGTTTGCCAGGTAGTTGCCTTTATTTACATACTGTTCTCCTTGTCATTTTCCCCTTATGATGCTTCCCGCTGAGTGATCTTAGCATTTCATTTCTTTAACTACCTTTTTATTTTTTTGCATCTTCCCCAGCTGGGGCCATTTCTGGCCACTCTGCGCAAGTGGTGTGGGGTTGGCAGTTTTGGTGCCCATGCTCAGTGTACTTGGGATCCCCCAGCAATATACCCAGCAGTACTCAGGTATCCATGCGGTGCTGGGAATTGAACTCTGGCCCTCATGCATGCCAGATATGCACTCTAACCCTTTGACTTATCTCTCCATCCCTTAACTTACATCTTTACGTAGAACTTTCAGTTTTATCTCTTTTGTACAACTCCCAGAACAATGTAAATCTTCACATTAAAAACTAAGGATTGCTAGGAATTAGAGATAAGATGCTGTGGCCGCAGTGACATATTCACACAAATTTACTTTGCTGTAGTGAGAACAAAGTGCAGATCTGGAGCCATGGTTTATAAGGTTCCTCACCACGTGGCCTTTATCTTTTCAACTTCATTTTTCTGTCATCTGAAGGCTCTTGTAACTGTTATCACTCTGTTGGCCTTGAAATTCCATATTCATTTATTCTGTTCTCATGTACTTTTTCTCTCTATGTGAAATCACCTAGATTAAATTCACATCTGTGAAGATTTTGTCAAACTCTCTCTCCCAGCATGATGGTTGCGTATGGCCTCTCAGGTCTTGCATTGTAAACTCTAGAAGAGGTATCATCATCCGCCTATTTAGTGACATGAATCCTGCACTATGCAGTGTGAAAACTTTACAACTGTACCTCATGGCTCTGGCTTGGTTTGTTTGATTGGTTTGTTTCTTCCTTTTGTTTGGGTGGTGGTTGGTGATGCAGAGGGTGAAGGGAGGTCGCATTACGTGAGGGTCATTCTTGCTTGGTCATGGTCTGTATTCTTAATATCACACCTCCTTTAAGTTCTTATGTAAATACTGATTAACTTTGAATTCTGTAAGTTTCATGAAGGCTAGCATTTCTCTTAGGAGTATAGTATTTTACTTGTCTCCTCCACCTCCTCCTCCTCCTCCTCCTCGGTATAGGACAAGCAACTTACCTGGTGTCCTATATCTCTGGGCCAATATATTTTTATTGTTAAATAAATAAAATCTGTATCACACACTAAAACACTAAAGTACTTTTTGAATATGTAAATTAATAGGTATAAATATTAAGAGCTACATTTCAAAAGCATTGTTGCATTACCCTACACTTTATTTTTTTTATATTCAAGCATATATGGTTCCAAAACTAGACACACAACAGAGTGCCCGCTTGACTCCCCCAATTTTCCTGAGACCTCTCCCATCCGCCCCTATGCCCCTAAATTCTTCCCTGAAGACCAAATCCCTAGTTCTGTTCTTCTGTTCCCTTTGACTATTTGTTGTTCCCTTACTATATTTCTTTATATTCTACATATAAGATGAACCATTCTATATCTGCCTATATATATATATATATATATATATTCTTTTTGGGTCACACATAGGCCATGCACAGGGGTTACTCCTGGCTCACGCACCCAGGAATTACTCCTGTCAATGCTTGGGGAACCATATGAGATGCCGGGAATTGAACCTGGGTTGGCTGCATGCAAGGCAAATGCCCTACCTGATGTACTGTCACCCCAGTCCCTGCCCCTATATTTTTGACTGACTTCTTTCAGCATGATGCTCTCTAGTTACATTCAATTGGTGGGAAGTTGCAAGATTTCTTCTTATAGCTATATAGTACTCCATTGTGGGCATATACAGTTTTTTCTTTCTCTAGTCATTTATTGTTGGGGATTCAGTTTGTTTTCAAATATTGACTGTTGTGAATGGTGCTGCAATAATATAGGGACCAAAATGTCTTTCCAAACAGCCATTACTTGATTTCTAAGAGGTGGCTATTATTTTCCTTATTTTGCAACAGAAGAGTTGCAAACAGAGACTTAGAGAAATCCAGGGCCATATAACTAGTAGATGACAGATGTGGAACTCTGAGAACTCCTTCTCTCTCATCTAATAAAGTCAGAGTTTTTATTTCTAGTGAATGCTAGATATGAAATTTTAGCATTGAAAAAAATTGTGTCTTTTTCAGTGGCTTTAACCACATAACAGAAAGATTAACCATATAACCTAGTTTAGAGAGTTCCTAGGATTAAGTGAGATTATGTCTGGATGTGCTGTGTGAAGCACAGAGGTAGGTACACAGAGGTACATATGCAAATATAAGGGTTGATTTTATAGTCATCAATTGGTATTAATAGCTTCCAGCTGCATAATTCGCTTGGGATGTGTGTTTGAAAGACAAGCATATTTTCATTGGGGGGGTATGTAAAAATGAATTCTTGAGATACTTTTGCAGATCAGTGCTCTGACACAAAGTGAAGCAAGGCAGCTTAATGCCATGGCTTAGGTTCATGCCCAAGACCAAGAAACCTCTAAAGAAGCTTTTCTTTTGCTCTTAGTTCTTATTAGCTGATTTCAAATTCCAATGGTGATAATACACAGTTCTTTAGTTATATATAGATTCCTCTTCTATAAAAGGAAAAATCCCTCTATAAATCTAATAATCTCTCCCTTGTCAGCTAATGTAACAAAGTAGTAACTATAAAACAGTTTTCTTTAAGCACTTCTGTGCGATTTATTCCTCCTGGCATGGATCAGGATATGAGCAGTATTTTGTTTCAATAGAGCCTCTTCGTAGCTTTTAACTAGTTACAAAGGCTGTTTCTCCAGATCCTGCCATAGAAATGAAAAAAGTCTTTTAAGTCTTAAAAGAAAGGAAAACAGACATCCAATGACAAACGGTCATTTCTTGGGTTTGTGGGGGCAAATATTATACATCTGGGAAAAAGATATTTTTAAGTTTGTAATTTAGAAGTGTCAAAGGGTGTTTTGTAAGGTCCCTCATGGATAGGAATTTAAATGGAAGGGCTTGTGGACCTTTAAATGTTTTCTGCTTTCACACCAGAAAAGCTGAGCTGACCTATTATCAATTATACTCCCCACTTCATGATCTGGGAGAGAGGCTCTCTGTCTCACTTCCTGTATTTAAATTCTGAAATAATATAGAGTCAACACCCAAGGGTCTGCTTCTTGGCTTGGAGCTTTGTCACCGAAATTGAGACGGGCAGGTTGGAAGCCGTGGCATGCCTCCCAGCTTAATTCATGAGAGTGAGAGGCAGTGTTGTCTACATTTTGCCAGAGGCTGGCTGTAACTATTCTCTCCTTGAATTTCTGCCAAAGCACATCACTAAATAAGAAAAAGGTAAAATAAGGATAAGACTTAACTGCTTCTTTCCAGGGAAGCTTAAAGACAGTTTCTTTTTCTTTTTCTTTCTTTCTTTTTTTTTTTAAGTTGGAGGCAATTTGATTTGTTTGGGCAAATCCTAGGGGAAATGAATAAGTAAAGTATCAACTGACATGCTTCAGTAGGCTGAAAATAGATCCCAGTTCACAATTTCTTTTTTATTTATCAACCATATGTATTTATTTCAGGTTTCGTCTCACAGCCTCCCAGATTGAGAGAATCAGAGATAGTAATAGCTAACAGGCACGAATCTTTTTTAGTTTTATTTGTTTGGGGGGTTAGCTCCCTAACTTTTTATTTTGAAAAATTTCACACCTATGTAATAGTTGAAAGAGCAGCACAATGAATATTTTGCACATTTGCTTTCTCTCTTTCCTTTCCCTCTTTGTCTTTCTTCTCACTGCAAGTCTGAAAATAAATGTCCTGCATAATCATGGTATATAAATTCTAACAGCAAAGACATTCTGTCACAATCATATCTACAGGATTTAATATTAATGCAGTACTAATAGAACAAAAGTCTACACTCCAATATCCCTCACATCCCAAACAATGTACTTTATTATTATTATATTATTATTATTATTATTTTTATGTTAACTCCAGCATCCACAGAAGGATTATATATCACGTTTAGTTGTTTCTGGTCTCTGTTCATTTAGAATATCCTGAAGAGAGCATATATTTTGTCACTTGTAGCCCTATGAGTTTTGAAGATTTCAGGACACATATAATATTGAAGTCTAAAATTTTGAATTTTCCTGATAAGATACCAGCAAGAGTGTGAGAAGACTGTGTGCAAGATTTACTAATCCTCTGTATTATATTATCAGGTTGAGGAGTAATTAGGTTCATTTACTTATGTATGTATTCAATTTTATAATCTGTTTCTGCTAGTCCTTTGTAACTTGAATTAAATTTTTTACATGTTTTGCCACAAATTTAATGAGTCAAAAATCAAAATTACATTGAAGAGTCAGAAAGTTTTATTCTCAGATCTTTATTTTCCTAATACTCATATATCCATTTCTTAAAATTAACCCTTCTCATCAAGTTCCAGTTTATCCTTCTAAATTTCATTATAAAAATAAACAAATAAGTTACATCTAAATGCATACATATTTATGTTGAGGATATAATATCACGATCATGAAATCCCGTTAATCATCGATTTCTCGAGGGGGCTCAGTAACCTCTCCATTCGTCCTTTCCCTGAGATCTTAGAAGTCTCTCTCGACTCGGCCCTCCCAGTGATGTCGCACTGGAGGCTCTTTCAGGGTCAGGGGAATGGGATCCAGCTTGTTACTGGATTTAGCATATGAATACACCATGGGAACCTTGCAAGGCTGTCCCATATGGACAGGAAACTCTCAGAAGCTTGCCAGTTTCTCCCAGAAGGAGAAGTAGGCTACAAGATATCTTCTGGAAGCTTGCTTTTAAGTCTGGATGTTGGCCATTGATGGGATTACACACACCTGGGTTCCTCTGCCTGTACCTTCATGTGTGAGGCCCGTCTGAATGTGTGGAGAGGGGCCTCGAGCACGGCTGTTGCTAGGTTCCGGTAGTCTTTGGCCGCCGGGAGCTCTGCTCGGGGTGGGGAGGGAAGCTGGAGCCCATTTCCTCCAAGGGGCCCCGGAGAAGACAGCCAGGCATGCGGGCAAGAGACTCTCTGTATATAATATATATGAATCACTGTCATCCCGTTGCTCATCGGTTGGTTTGAGCGGGCACCAGTAACATCTCTCATTGAGAGACTTATTGTTACTGTTTTTGGCATATTTAATATGCCACGGGTAGCTTGCCAGGCTCTGCAGTGCGGGCATGATACTCTCGGTATCTTGCCGGGCTCTCCAAGAGGGGCGGAGGAATCGAACTCGGGTCGGCCGCATGAAAGGCAAATGCCCTACCGCTGTGCTATCACTCCAGCCCATAATTTATATGAATATATTAGTTTATATTTAATTTAGTTTTTCCTAATATTTTGCTATCACAGATAAAGCCTGGGAAAATAATCTTACACATATGTTGTGTTGTGCTGATTAAGGGCCGAAAGGCAAATGTTCAGGTAATTTTGTTATGTGTTTCAAATTATTCTCCAAAGAACAGTATTGTTCTGTGTATCCAAAAATAAGATGTGAAGATCTCCAGCACAGTGTAAAGATATAAACACTTTATATTATCTTACTTAATCCTCACAATGGTTTCTTTAGCAAGATACTATTGCTACTCTTATTTTATAGTAAGAAAATTAGGTTATAAATCTTTAGAGAATCGCTAATAAAAGGTAGAGCTAGGATTTTAACCCAGATTTATACTACTAACCTCATTGTCATGTGTTCTTTACATTCCACTACTAAATTATGTTTTAGTCTTCTGATATGATTAATGAAAAATCACTTACTTCTATAAAAGATGTTCCTAAAAATAATAAGCAATCACAGGGCATCAAGATTATTTAAAATTTTAAAGAATTTTGGAGGAGTAATAGAAGAATTTTGATAACCAGAGTCGCATTACAATCTCTTAACATCAGTATTCAAAGTTCTAAGGTCAGAGACAAAGATTCTGATGTGGGAGTGTAGCTGTGATTATAGAAATCTCATACAAATAAAAAGACTCAGGAAGTTTTCTTGAGAGAACAAAGTATGAGAAGACAGGAAGCTGCTTTTAGTTCTGAGGGGGATCAGGATCCCCATAAAATGTTCAGAATTTTAGAAAGGCTCCATTCATTGGAGAGCAAACAAACCAGAAACCTAGGGAAACCATAGGGAGCAAATTTAAAAAGAAGATCTAAACAGGGTTCCAACCCATAGCAGATAATATGTAAATAAATGATGTCAAGTACAGACAAGTACTCTGATTTAAGGTAGTGTGATAGAGTGTGGTTAGGATGTCCAGAAAAGAACTCTCTAAGAAAGATGCTTTTGAGGTAAGACAAGAATGATGAGGAACAGCTGACCATTCATTCAAAGACCTGTGGAAACAACCATCCTGGTAGAGGAAACAACAATTGTGAGCATACCAAAGGGTGAAATTAGTTTTACAGCTCACATGACCTCACAACTTGTAGGTTGAAATATATCAAATAAGTGATTGACAATGGATTGGGAAGGATAAGAGACAGGTGAGTTCATACTAAGATAAAGACTTTAAATTTCATTCTGAGTGCATCTGGAAACTTTAGGCAAGCAATTCTAGTGGACTTCTGGAATGAGTTGCATTTTAGTCATAAGCATATATTTAAATTTGGTTCATCAGAAATGAGGCATGATGAGTTCCAAGAAGATGTAAATAGAAATAAGTGTTACTCATTGTCAAATATTTATTTTTAGAGAAGAGCCACCTAACGTAAGACTAAGCATGGCCAGCAGAGTGGGTTAAAGGACAGTTATATAAAAATAAATGCATTGCTACTTATATTTAGCACCTACGAATGATTCATCAAGAGAAATATGTTCTTCGGAGTCAAGTATGAATAAAGTATTTGCTTCAGTGATATGCATAGTAAATACCTTTTGTTTCATGGAAAGAAGGATCTAAAAATATCTTGTGAGTGAAACATATAAAGCTCAAAGTATGTGTCACTGATGGATTTAAACAGGCTGAATCAACTCTCTACACCTTGTTCAGCAATCTTCATGTGTGTGTGTGTGTGTGTGTGTGTGTGTGTGTGTGTGTGTGTGTGTGTGTGTGTGTGTGAAATCAGGTAACAGTGATAATCTTGTGAAATTTCTTATTTTGTGCTCAGTATTTTTTTTATAGATTCCTGAAATCAGAGAAGTTTGTAACATTAAATAGGAAATCAAGCTAAGTTAGGAACATCTTCAAGAATTAGAGAGCGAAAAGTTGAAATATGTCATATTCTAATCTTGAAACATCTAAAATAGAGTAAATGACAGGAGTTTGCGAAATAAGAAACATCGAAACAAAATAATGATGGTAAATATATTTGAAAAGCCATGATAGGCACATCAAAAATTAAGATACTTTAGTAACAATTCATCTTATTTTTAAAAGGAAGGAAAGCATGATATTCAACATTAAAGCAAAATCATAATTATCCAAGTAAAAATTCAGTAGAGGACTAAAAATGTGTGTTCATACATTCTATTTTTTTTATTTTGCAGATTATTCTATAAAGTGTACAAGTGATTCAGATAGTTTAAAATATCTAAGTATCTGCCATTATGTAGACAAAGATGGAGACTTTTGACTGAAATTTCTATTTTTGATTGTCTATTTAGAGTTATATAAAATAACCTATACCATAGTTTTAAATGCTATGTATTAAGCACAGACCATTTTCCTTGTAGGAAATATATTTCCTTGTAGGAAATATAATGAAACCAAAATAATAACAGGTAATATAATAAAACTAATGATGCTAGCTATTGAATTATGGAAGATAGCCATCATAGAATTATTTCATAAGAATCTAAATTTCAGGAAGACCGGGGAAATAACTCAAAGCATATCACATTCTTATGGTTTCTAGGCCCCACAATACTGTATGCATTCTCTTCCCCCCGACGAGCAGGTCTAGCCATGGAAACTCATGGAGGATACTGAGCACTGTCAGGGAAAAGCAACACTGCATTATTGACTCAAACACTGAACTTTCAGGACCTCATAGCCAGCAGGACATCTCTAGGGTAGTTCCAGGGCCCCTCAGTGTGTGTGTGTGTGTGTAAAATTTTTTTATATATGTTTGGTTGATAGAAATGCCCACAAGGGCAGGAAAAAATTTGTTATTTGAATGCAATTTATTTATCTATAAATTGCCTTCTATGTAGGGATATAGTGACTCTTGGGCAAAATCCTCTGATTTCTTGGTCCTGCAATGCTCTTAAGTATACCTGTTGTACCTGGTGGCTTTTGGTAGCATGAGACTGATCATGGAAAGCTCTTCCAAGAAGCTTGCTTCATTTCTTGTGGAATTCCTTCATGACTTCTTGCAGTTCCATAGGAATTCTGGCTCTGTCTGCATTCTCCCAAGTATATCACATTCCTGAGTATTTACTAAGAATGACTGAAACTGGGGGCCGGAGTGATAGCACAGTGGGTAGGGCATTTGCCTTGCACGCGGCCGACCCGGGTTCGATCCCCGGCATCCCATATGGTCCCCCAAGCACCGCCAGGAGTAATTCCTGAGTGCAAAGCCAGGAGTAACCCCTGAGCATCGCTGGGTGTGACCCAAAAAGAAAAAAAAAATGACTAAAACTCGGGCCAGAGACTCTCTGTGCCACTCTCTTCCGGGGAGCTTGGTTTTAAGTCTCTTGATGTTGGCTGTTGGTGGGATTACACAGTGTGTGGGACCCAGGGCTGAGACCTCCAAGCCTGCTCGGATTGGGACTGGGCCTCTTCCGCCCAGATTTCCCATTTTCCAGTAGCTAGGCAGTCACACCCAGGGATTGCCCCTGGCGCCATGTAATCCCACCAATGGCCAACATCCAGAGATTTAAAACCAAGCTCCTGGGAGCGACAATTTACAGCCTACTTCTCCCTCTGGGAGAACCTGGCAAGCTACTGAGAGCATCCTGCCCACATGGGAGAGCCTCACAAACTCCCCATGGTATACTCATATGCCAAAATCAGTAACAATTCTGGGTCTCTTTCCCCTGACTCTGAAAGAGCCTCCAATGTGGTATTGTTGGGAAGGATGAGTAAAGAGAGGATTCTAAAATCTCAGGGCTAGGACGAATGGAAATGTTACTGAGACCGCTTGAGAAATTTGACGATCAAAGTGATTATGATGATGATGATGATGATAAGGATGATGATGATGGTGATGATGATGATGATGATGATGATGACTGAAACTGGAGCTCGATGGTCAGACATCCTGTCTAGCTGGCATAGTGTTATAGGCTTTTACTAGTTCTTTCTTTAAAAAAGACTTTGTAGCCTGAAAAACAGCAAAAGTTCTATTAAAATGTAGCTAGATCTCTGGGGACTAACTGAAGCATTTGGACTTGACGGAGTAGTCAACAAGGAATACATTTTTTTGTTTGTGTGTTTGTCTGAGGCTAGATCCGGCAATGTTCAGAGCTTCTTACTCCTGGCTCTGTGCCCGGGAATTACTCTTGGATGGCTTAAAGGGGACCATATGTGGTGCCAGGGATCAAAGTTGGGTCAGCTGTGTAAAAGGCAAATACTCTACCTTCTGTTCTCTCCCTAGCTCAAGGAGCACATTCTTAAGGGAGTACCAAGATGAAAATAATGGCTGAGGAAAATACTGATGCACTCTGAGATAAAGTGGAAATTGGAGAAATGAAAGAGATGTAGAGACTATATAGATAGTTCTGTTTACCTTTACTGCTTTTAAGCTTCAACAATTTTCTCAGCTATGTTGCTAGCCCCAATAAAAGACACTTTAATAGGTGGTGTCACTGGGGGATAGAAAATGAAAGAAAATAATTGTTGAAGTCCGGTAGATACAAACATGCTTTCCTGTTTCTAAGGGGCCAGCAGACGTGAATGACAAGATCAGACATGGTACCTTAGACCTAAGTGGATTCTTAGACCTAAGAGATTAGCCTGGAAAATGATGGTAATATGTTTGAGACATACATTTTATGGGACAGTTGAAATAATTGACTGAGATGAACCTGGGGTGGAGTTTATGAAGGATGCATGCATATCACTCATGTGTATCATTCTGCATTGAGTCAGAGATAAAATGCAATCCTGTTAATTGAATAGATTTTAGAATAAAAGTGTTTCATTTTATATTGACAGTAGATATTAAGAAATTGAAAAGATGGTACTAAACCCATCCCTAGAGCTACAGGAAGAAAAAAGAAGGGATTGGCTTGGAGAGAGGCTCTTCTCAGTTGCTGTCCTTGAGGAGGTCGGTCATTTGAATTTGAATTATGTGAACTGGATAGAACCATTGCTGAGTAGGAGAAAAGGGCTGCTACAGTGATATGAAAGAGGAAACTAAGCAACAATAGAAAGCCACAACAGGTATAAGACACAGACGGGAATTGGTGTATTTGTCTTTTTCTGAACCTCTGAAACATTCGGCAAGTGCACACCTCCACTCCACCCGCCTCCAGCCCCTGTGAAAGACCCTGACAGGGAGTCACTGGCAGAATAAACAGAAGCTTTTAAGAGTTTCAAGTCTAGCATTACCAAATAGGATGTAAAATGTAGGATTTGATACTGGAAGACTTGAATACAAGGGAGTGAATACTCAGAAGACAATCATTCACCATAAACATTCTTTGACAAAAAATGGGTGAGAGAAATGATGAAATGAGGGCCTTATCTAGAAGGATACCCCACTACAAATTGAGATTACGAGAAACTAATGGTGAATTATTATTAATAACATTAATCACTGTCACTGTCATCCCATTGCTCATTGATTTGTTCGAGCAGGCACCAGTAACATCTCTCATTGAGAGACCTATTGTTACTGTTTTTGGCATATCCAATATGCACGGGTAGCTTGCCAGGCTCTGCCGCGCGGGCTCGATACTCTCAGTAGCTTGCCGGGCTCTCCGAGAGGGGCAGAGGAATCGAACTCGGGTCGACCGCGTGAAAGGCAAACGCCTAACCGCTGTGCTATCGCTCCAGCCCAATAACATTAATAACATCATTTTATGAACACTTTTTGTGTGATAGGCAGTTATAAATATTATCTCATTTATTCTTCACATAATACAAAGAGAGGGGCATAATTACTCTAATTTTTGCTAACAAGTAAAGGGAAATCATAGAAGAAGGCATGATTCAAACCCAAGTTTGATTTGAAAACCAATGCAGTAAATTACTTCCTGAGATTTGATTCAGAACTCTATCAGATCTCTTAAAAAGAGTATTGCTTTTTGGAATCAACAATCAGCGTGAGGAAAATTGAAATTTACTTTGAAATGGAAAAACTCTCAAAAACATCTAGAATTTCATGTAAGAATATTGCAATACGCCTATAAATGCTCCACAAATATTGCTCAAAAGATGAACAATACTCACTTTTTCCTGTGAAGAGTTTTCTTTTGGGTAATTTTGTCTGCTAGTTTGTTTTTTCATGATACAAGTCTTCCTCAAGGCTTGATCCTCTGAAAAACTGATAAAACTGGTGTTTTACTGAGTTTATTGACTTTGTTTTTCTGGTGGTTAATTGTTTTTCCTTAGGAAGTTCCTGAATATTAGTATATGTGTGCATTTTCTGTGGTACCATCCCTACATTCTTTCTGTATTTTTTTAATTGAAAATGATTTTGAAGTTATAGAGAAAAATTAAGAATAATTGAAATAATATGTTTGCATAAATAAGTGATGCTTTTTTGTTTCCAATATCTTTTCCCCTATGTAACCCCACAATCAAAAAGTCAGCTCAGTTAATATCTATTGTTTCTTTTAAATCTTCAAACCACATTTAAATTTTCCCTACTATCTATTGTAGGAAGACTCTTGGCCATAATCATACTGAAGTTTGTTATCACATTTCAGTTCTTTTAGTGTAAAGATGTTCCTCAGTTCTCTTTCTACTTTTAGGTTTCTAAGATTTTTGAATGCCAGTTATTAGATGGAATGCCATTCCGTTTTGTGTTTTGTTGATAGTTCTTCATTAATTTCATCATTTCATTACATTCAGTTTTAGCAGGAATATGTAAGCAATAAAGCTTCTTAGTGCATCCTAGAAGGTGGGAGTGTGCACAATTTTTATTTATTTAATTATCAGCGATATTAAGTTTAATCACCAGTCTTCTCCATAGCAAACATTTTTCCTATTGTAATTAAGATGTGTCTCATATGAGTTATTTCAAACTTTTATAAATATCCTGTTTTTTCCCTAACTTAATTAGGTAATAGCAATATGAACTCACAGAATACTATTTTATTGCATTGCTACTTTTTATTACTATATGATTTCCTTTGACACTTAAAGTGTCCCAGCCTACAAAGTGACCTCTGTATCCCTTTGATTCTTTTAATTCCTTTACTACTTCTTGGTTTTTCAGTTACATGCATCAGTGCCACTCCTGATGGTACTAAGAGATCATATAAAGTATCAGGTATTCGACTGGAGTCGGCCACATGCAAAGTAACATTACACCCTGAATTATCTCTCCAGCTCTCCTTTACCACTTCTTTTGGTCCTGGGATGAGAAGCTTAGACTTATTTTGAAGGGTCCCAGACTTAATTTTGGAACCAGTCTCCATTCATTTGAAAACTAAGTAGTACTTGGAAACTGTAATCTTTATGCTAGATACACTCTACATAGTCCCAACACATCACTCTAAGCTACCTCCCTCAGTTCACCATCCTAATTCGATTCTAATATACCTTGTTTTATAGCTGTGACCATCCCTTTTTCTTCTTGATAGCTGACTTATTTGGCCCCGGCTACTGAGCTGGAGTATATTTTCAAGTAGGGAACAGAAAGAGATTGTATTCTAATATATAAAGGAATCTCAGAAGCTTCTGGTGGTTTTAGTGGGAGAGACAGAATCACACCATCCAGTGCCAGTATTTCAGCTCTAAGACTTACATACATAGACACATGTGAATATACAAATACAGGGGCCGGAGCGATAGCACAGCGGGTAGGGCATTTGCCTTGCACGCGGCCGACCCGGGTTCGATCCTCGGCATCCCATATGGTACCCCAAGCACTGCCAGGAGTAATTCCTGAGCGCAAAGCCAGGAGTAACCCCTGAGCATCGCTGGGTGTGACCCAAAAAAAGCAAAAAAAAAAAGAATATACAAATACATATAATCAATCTGCAATCTCTATGCATATATCTCAATCAAAAAGTTATAATTTATCTGTATACTAACTGAATCAAAGCATGGGAATGATGTTTTATTGAGGTGTGGTTTCTTGGTTTGAATTTCCTAGAAGTTGACAAGGATTCAAATATAAGTATATTTGGTTGTTTATTCCAAGAAATACTAGGAAAGTGGAGAAATGAAATAGGGAAGGGAATGAAATTTAAAAACATTATGTTTTCTGCTTATTATCTCTAGGAATATGTGATACTCAACCCATCAAAGGAACTCCGGGAGCTAGTGAACGCAGTGTTCCAACTGATGGCTAAGGACGCAGTGATACTTACCTATTGATCTTCTTTGTCACTGGATAAGGATTCTGAAAGGCACAATTTTTACAACTTCTGACTAACCAGACCATGAATGCAATACTCCTAAAGTGAGCTGAAAAGTCCTCAGGTAGGGAGTTGCAGGATTTCAAATTCTGCTAGTGATCAAAGATACACAGAAATGAAAACAACAGGAGTCTGGCAGTGTTTGCTACAGACGCTATATCTTTTTAAGACTTTGTAAATCAGGAAATGGATGTACTACTTTAAGGAGTATTTCAAAGGCATGCTAGTTTAAGTTACAGTTGGTGAGCAACACTGTTGAAACTCACATGATTTAGGGGGAAAATAAATCATATCATTATATAATATTATTAGCTTGTAACATCCCATATTTGGAGCATTTCCTACAGTATTACAATGCTTCATATAGATGACTCAATCATCACAATCATGCTTTAAGGCTAGTATTGTGAGAAATTTACATTTACATTTAATGTATAAAAAAACTAACTTTGAGTGAATAAACCACTTGCTGGGAGGTTGTGCTATTGGGTGATGACTCTAGGAAGGTTTGCTCCAGAGCTCACATTCATCGCTCTTTACTGTTTTATTAAAACAAGTCATTGGAGAGAACTTTTCCCCAAAATAATAGGAAGCAGATCTCAGAGGAAAAAACATTGAATTGTTCCCCAAATCAATCATCTCGTCAAGTACCACTGATCCAGTAACTAGGAAAGCTAGGATTTAGACAAGAGGTCTATAACACAAGTAATCATTGTTAGGTTCTAATTGGAACCCTGGTGTAAAATTTTACCTTGAAGAAACCTATTGAATTCAAAGCCCGAGTTCCTCCTATGGAACTTACCTTTAACTTCTGGGAGCCGCTAATGACAAAAATCCCAGTAAATGAAATATATAATTGTAAAACGGCATTTGCTGTTCCAAGAGTTGGAAATGAGACTTGAGATGTAGAAGCCATACGTGTGGCATCTTTAACTTAACTTTGAATAAAAAAGAGCTATGAAATGGCCCTTTAGATCTAGATTCTGACAGAGTAGAAATTCTAAATTCAACTAAAAACTCTTAATTATAATAAAAAATACTCTTGTTTCAAAAAATGAATCAAGCATGAATATTGGCTGTAAGTCAATCTAAGTTTAATTCTGAATGAAAGTGATTGAAATCCATGTTAGGATGCTATGGAAGAGCTTTATTGCATTTTAACTAATTTTAAGAAATTAACAAGCTGTTCTTGGAATCGAAGTGTAGCATGGTATGACACTTAACATTTTTTTTCCACCAGAAAAATTTGTTTCAGTGTATTTTTATACATCACATTGAAAAATGCAGTTGTTCAGAATTATTATTCATATCTGCGCTGATGAACTCTTTAAGTATGTGCCTAGAAAAATGGGTAGAATCTGATGAATATGGATCTGAATAAAAGAGATGAAAAATTTCATAATCTAACTCTACAGAAATCATTCAGTCAGGGAAACTAGGCAAATTAACAGGGAATCATGAGGAAAAAAAAAAAGAAGGGGGAGGAGGACCATAGCCTGGCATGGAAAAGCTATTTTTAACATACATATCATGTGCACAAGAATTTTCTGACTATAAATATGCCAAGCTATGATCTTCAACTAGTGACTAAGTCATTTAATTTCTTGTCACAACTAGGTCTTAAATAGATAAAAAAATAAAAAAAATACATCTTTTTGTTGTATTCAGTATTAAGTCATTTGTCTTTTCACGGGAGTCCCAAGTAATGTTAGGAGCATGGCAGGAGAAGTTGGCCACCTGTCATTCCCAGCCGACCAGGCCAGAGGTTCAATACAAGGGCCTGAGGATGCAATGCTTCTTAGGACTCATGGTACTAGGGCTGGGGATATGGGCCATCTTGGTGGTACTGCAGGCATCCGAGGCCACATTAGTAGCAAGGAGACCATGTGCTGACTGGATTAAGTAGGGTTTGTTCCATGCCAGGCAGCCACATTAACCAATCTTTGCAATACCCAGTTATGTGTTTTGTGGGAAAAAACATACAATTTTTAAATTTTTTTCTTGTGGAAGATGAACATATTTCAGAAGTGAAGATCCTGACTTTACTAAAATATAACACTCCAGCAATTCAGATACATGCACATTGAAACGTTACCTTTCCCATTATAGATTTCAGGCAAACAGTTTAGTATATTTGTTAGCGCTGTCAATGTTTTAAATGGTAATCACTAAATTCCCTCTAAAGAGGTAATTTGAATTTTTTTCTTTCTTTCTTTTTTTAAAAAAAACTTTTATTGAATCACCCTGAGATAGTTACAAACTTTTATGTTTGGGTTACAAACTCACAATGATCAAACACCCATCCCTCCACCAGTGAACATTCCCCACCACCGATATTTCGAGTATATCCCCCTTTCCCACCCTCCCCCTGCCTCCATGGCAGACAATATTTCACGTTCTCTCTCTCTACTTTCGGGCATTATAGCTTGCAACACAGACACTGAGAGGTCATCATGTTTGGTCCACTATCTACTTTCAGCATGCATCTCTCATCTCAACTGTTTCCTCTAGCCATCATTTTCTTAGTGATCCATTCTCTATTCCATCTGCCTTCTCCGATCCGCTCATGAAGCAGTCTTCCCGCTATGGGGAAATCCTCCTGGCCCTTATATCTATTGTCCTTGGGTGTCAGCCTCATGTGATGTTATTCTATACTCCACAAATGAGTGCAGTCCTTCTATGTCTGTTCCTCTCTTTCTGACTCATTTCACTTAGCATGATACTCTCCATGTCTATCCATTTCTAAGCAAATTTCATGACTTCAATTTTCCTAACAGCTGAGCAGTATTCCATTGTGTAGATGTACCAAAGTTTCTTTAACCAGTCATCTGTTTTAGGGCACTCGGGTTGTTTCCAGATTTTGGCTATTATGAACAGTGCTGCAATGAATATATAGGTACAGATGTCATTTCTACTGTGCTTTTTTGCATCCTCGGGATATATTCCCAGAAGTGGTATTGTAGGGTCATATGGAAGCTCAATTTCTAGTTTTTGAAAGACTTTCCATATTGTTTTCCAGAAAGGCTGGACCAATCTGCATTCCCACCAACAGTGAAAGAGGGTCCTTTTTTCCCCACATCCACACCAGCACTGGTTGTTTTTATTCTTTTGAATGTGTGCCAGTCTCTGTGGTGTGAAATGATATCTCATTGTTGTTTTGATTTGCTTCTTTCTGATGACTAGCGATGTGGAGTATTGTTTCATGTGCCTTTTGGCCATTTGTATTTCTTTTTTTGAGGAAATTTCTGTTCATTTCTTCTCCCCATTTTTTGATGGGATTGGAGGATTTTTCTTATACAATTCTACTAGTGTCTTGTATATCCTGGATATTAATCCCTTATCAGATGGGTATTGGGTAAATATTCTTTCCAATTCTGTGGGGTCTTTCTGTATTTTGGTCACTGTTTCTTTTAAAGTGAAGAAGCTTCTTAGTTTGATGCAGTCCCATTTGTTTATGTTTGCTTCCACTTGCATGGTCAGTGCTGTTTCATCCTTAAAGATGCTTTTAGCTTCAATGTCATGGTGAGTTCTGCCTACATTTTCTTCTACATTCATGTCTGATATTGAGGTCTTTAATCCACTTTTATCTGACTTTTGTGCCTGGCATTAGACAGAGGTCAGAGTTTATTTTTTTTTTTTTTACAGGTAGATATCTAGTTTTCCCAGCACCACTTTTTGAAGAGGCTTTCCTTGTTCCACTTTGCATTTCTTGCTCCATGTCAAAGATTAAGTGGCCATGTATTTGGGGGTCTGTGACAGGATATTCAACTCTGTTCCATTGGTCTGCAGCTCTGTTTTTATCCCATGCTGTTTTAATTACTACTGTTTTGTAGTAGAGTTTGAAGTTGGGGAAGGTGACTCCACCCATCTCTTTTTTCCCAAGGATTGCTTTAGGTATTCATGGGGGTTTATTGTTCCATATGAATTTTAGGAGTGTTTTGTCTACTTCTTTGAAAAATGTCATGGGTATCCTGATAGGGACTGCATTAAATTTGTATAGTGCTTTGGGCAGTATTGCCATTTTGATAATGTTAATTCTCCCTATCCATGAGCAGGGGATGTGTCTCCATTTCCTAGTGTCATCTTTTATTTCTTGATGTAGTGTTTTATAGTTTTCCTTGTATAGGTCCTTCACCTCTTTGGTTAAGCTGATTCCAAGGTACTTGATTTTCTGAGGTACTTGTAAATCGCGTTGTCGCAGTTTCCCTTCGCCAGCAAAGAGAGACGACACCGGTTGAGGGTCCTTCTGCAGCAGTTTATTGGAGATCTCCACACTTACACAAATGGGGGAGGAAGGCCCCGACCCTCAGAGCGATACCCTTTTTATAGAGAAGACCCCTCACTTCTGACGTGTTGCTCGCCAGTTGGCTGCCTTCCAATCACCCCATGGGGGGCGATGCCGGGGCCGCGCTCTGGAGGTTATTTATTACCTAGGGCAGCCGGAGTCGGCGCCATCTTTGCTCCACGTGCTCTGGCTCCCTACAACTCCCCCTTATCTCTTTACTAAGGAGCCGGTCTCTGCGAGAAAGGGGGCGACGGACACCACTGCCTGTAAAAATATAAGGGACTGAGGTGGCCTCAACGGGTCCCTCTTCAGGATCCGATGAGGCTCCTCCTGTCCCGCCGTCCGCTTTTCCAGGCAGGGCAAAATTTCGACGGCGGCCCTATGCAAGCGGCTCGTCGCCCTGGGTCAGGGAGGAGAGAGATCCAGTGCAGTACCATCTAGTCTGACACCCTTCCCTGAGACCATTGCCGGTGCACCCAAACTCGTGCAATGGATCCACAGATCCCGAGTGTGCAGGGGCTACACTCAGCATAAAAAAAAAAAGCACTGAGCAGCTTGATTTAAAGCGGCGATGCCTCCGGCGGGGGGACAGACCACCTAGGCTGAGCAACCGTTGGGACTAAACGATCTAAAAAGACTAGGCATCATCACCTACGCCAGCTTACACTCTGCTAAGATTCAATCAAAAACAAGGCACGGTATTATACGCAATCAAAAACAAGGCACGGTATTATACGGAGGTGCAGAACAGAATGTTGTACAAGTATCATTCAGAGTCTTCCCCTGGGTAGGCTTGCACCAGGCGGTGATAGTACACTTCCACCTTACGTGAGGTCACGGCATTCACCTGATCTTTAATAAACTGAGTTAGGCGTTGGAATGCCCAAGGACCAAAGGAGATCAGTAATAATGCTCCAACAAGGGGCCCCAAAAGGGGGAGGAGATAGGGCAACACACCCCCCCACGCCGACCAAAACGGGTGCTCATAAAACTCATGTCTCCTTTTTTCTAATTCTTCTTGGTGTTTTCTAACCCGGTCCCTCACTATACCCGACTTGTTGGCATAAAAACAGCATTTCTCCTGAAGTGTCAGGCAAATTCCCCCTTATTTATAAAAGTAGGCTTGGGCACGCACTGCCAAAACTGGGTTAGTCCGCCCCGAGCACTGGGCCGAGTGACGAGATATATAGTAAGAGTCCCTCAGTCCACGGTTTTCGTGTAGCTCGTTGGGGTCACCGAAGATTGTCCTCCCTGACAGTTGCACGGGGTCCCATACAGCTGTTGTAGGAGGCGTGTAGGGTGAGCCGGTCGGCCCAATCCGGCCTCCGTGGGTTGCACAGTCAGCAGCAGGATCATCATTGCAAACCCGCAGGGTCGGCACCGGACGACGAGCCGCATGTTCTCTGTAAGAAGAAAAGAGAGAATCCCTCTCAGGGGTTCCCCCTGGAGCATTCTGCGGACTCGGAAATCTTTAAAAACTCTCACTCCTTATGACCCTGAGCTAAGTAGCTTAATTTTTTTTTTTTTTTTGAAGTAACAGACTTTATTTAGAAGGTCTTAGGGAAGGAGGAAGAGATAAGTGGAAAAGGAGAAAGCAGTAGGAGTAACGTGCTCAAGAAAGAACGCGGGCTCCTCCAAAGATAGAGAGAGCCTTGAATGGACTATTGGGCTGTTTTTTATAGGTTCTTTACAGCCTGCCCCCACCCACATGCGGTTTCTTTTCAAGTATACCAGGGAGGTTGAGAGTGGTGATAGCCTTCTTTGGGGAACCTCCTGGGGAGGGGTCTACTATCCTCAGAGTCTGTTGAAGGTCTTATCGGGTGCGGTTTCACAGGGGGGAGGGGTCTCAGGATTCTCCTCCCTGGAGACTTTGATGATCTAAGTTTCATTGCCAGGGGCCTTTCCCTATCTACCTGCCTACATCATATTCCCCCCTAGAGATTTCACCACCTTAAATCTTTAAGGGGAAAATGGCTGAAGGTCCATCTTCTGGAGCTGCTTCATGCTGACAAAGGGGCGCTGGCCCTGCCTGCACAAGGGGTGAAACCTCATGCTACCTTAGTTTTAGTGGGCCCCAGGCAATGAACTGGTTGGGATCCTGAAGTTATCTGAAAGAAGAGATCAGATCAATTAGACTGAGGAATGTCACTTTGAAATGATTAGACCTTGGAGTAGAATATTGCCTCTGATCTAGCAAGAGCAGAGTGATCTACAGTTTTAGATAACATTCTGCCTGGGATGGTGAGACAGAAATTAAAGCAGCAGAAACCAACACAACATAATCCTACACCTATTTCTGTCATAAAAACAATGGAAAGGAATAACTGCTTCACTCATTGGTTGATAGAAAATGACTTCCTATGTTCAGATTTTTCTAGTGGCCTAGAAGCACCACACCGCTTCTCAGGTTGGAAAAGCTACCCATCCACTGAAGCTGTCATTTGGAAGCAGTAGATGTTCGTATCTTGAATATATGAGCGTTTGATCATTTGCATGTCAATCTGCCAATCCTTTCCTCAGCAAGTTCCTTGAAGTTACAAGTGTTAGGAAAGGAGGCCCACAATTCATTAATGAAACAGAAAGCACAGTTCTGAGTTCCTTCCCATGAAAGATGGCTTTCACTAGTGTTGGAAGCTTAGTGTAACCCTTTATCAATTTCCTTTTGAAAACCTTGTTCCAATGCCTATTGTTCCTCTTTTGCAGAGTATCTTAGATGAGTATTATCTGGATGGCGTATTAATCCCTTGATGGAACGAGAATTAAGAGCTGTTAAAATTCTCGTTCTCTCCAAATGACTGTGTTCATAGAACTAAAAGTGAATACTTAGAACCAGTTTAAATGTCCACACCTGGCACTGTAGCCAATTGACAGGTTGGGGGAAAGCATTAATTCTGCACTTTGAGCTGAGGTTCCCCCCACTAAAGCTCTGGCTTCCAATACCCTGGTCAGACTAGTGACAGCATGTTCAACATTGGGTCCCAAAGACTAGGCTGCTTACTTTACAGTCAGCAAAACACATTATACCTGAATTACCCAAAAGGGATACCTTTTAGATCCAGATTAGAATACATTTACTAGATTACTCTGTAGAATTTGAATCTGATTCTTTAAAAAGCAAGTTACAGAAACATGGTTTTCTCTCCACCTTCATTTTAAAATTTGCCTGATGGCTTAACAAATCTGACTTGTTCTTTTGCATAAATACAGCAAGATTGGAGAACTCTCCATTTGGGGTACCCCATTATTTACTGAGAAGTCCTGGGGGTTGGCTAAAGACAGGAGGCATACCAATAACGGCATTAATCTTATGTGGCACGTCAGAGTTACCCAGGCCTGGCCATAAATGTCCCACGATGAACTGGATGGCTTCAGGTCTTCAGGTTGAACTGGAGGTGACCTTGAGCCTCATTTGCCATAGAGGCATCCTGGCAGAAAGGAGTCCCTCCCCTCCCTTCTTCAGGGCTGGGAGAGATCCTAGTTTCCAGGGTTTTTCTTGATGCTGAGAGTAGGCCAGGCCATGTCAGTCACATAGATTTCCGGATTCCTCATTCTCCATAGCAGTGATGATTTCCATTCTTTCCTTGAGCCGGCCTGCCTCTAGGGTCTCCCTGAGGTTTGTAGGGTACTTGAAACAGTACCTGTTAAATACATGCTCCTGTCATTTAAACCAATCCCTTGCTGTTTCCCTGGAAGAGGGTTTTGGGGCCCCATAACTGATTTTCCTGTCTGCATGAGGGGTGGACCCTATTACAGAGAGGAAAGACTTTTATCTGGATTTATGCAAACCAACATAGTGCCATGAAACATCAAAAACATACTGAAGGTACAAAAGAAGAGAAAAGCAAACATTTCACTTTACTCACAGTAAGATGCAACACACCCATTTGTTGTAGGTCCTAGTCAAAGGAGCTAAAATCTGTAGAGGAAAAGTGTACAATTTAACATTGTATTTAACCCATTCAATTCCATGTTGAAAACCTTGACTTCCCATTAATAAAAGCACTGTACTGGGAGTACTAGAACAATTCCGCATGAGATTTAAAGAGTTTCTTAAAACAGTGATCAATTTCTTTCCTTCAAACACAACTTCAAACCTTCTACACATTCCTCTATATTTATTCTGTCCTGTAACTTTCCTTCAACTCATTTCAAAATCAACTTCACTTTAACAGGATTCCTTGCCTTTTTTTCAACTGATGATATCTGCATCCATTATCTTTCTGACTTAAGACATACATCTATATTCCTTATAGTCATCCCATAAGTTTAAACTTTTATTTTACTGAACTTAGTACAACATAATCTCCCAATTTAGACAATAGTTACCAATCATTTCATTTAACATGACAAAACTACTTTCAGTGTTATTTCAAAAGCATTAGGTCAGTTCTATAGATATTCAACAACTTTAAAGATGCTCACAACTAAAGTTCTTACAACATATTCATTGGGCAAAGGTTCACTCCACATTAGAAATTAACCAGGAGACATCTTAGAATTCTGATTTCTAGGAAAACACAAATATAAAGATTAAAACACTCATAGATTACCGTAAAACATTAAGGATCTCACACTTGCATACAAAGTTCTCTAGGTTCAGGATAAGGTTGGTACCGTAAAACCCAGACTAAGTCCTCAGGCCAATTCGGCCTGTTCTTTCTTCCTTAGATTTCCTTGTGACTTCCAGCTGAGGTCTGTTTGAGGTGGTTTGGGGTCTTTATCAGGAAAATGAAGTTTACTCCAGATGAAGCCAAGCCATAGCAGGACCCAGAGTACATAGTAGGTGTTATCTGTTAAAATATAAGCATAGACTTTTCCTCCTACAAGGGGTTTCACACTATTTCTTTTTTGTGTGTTTGTCAGATTTTAATGCGAACATAAGAATCAATTGTTTTCCCAGACCCTTTCTCATTCACAAAGTTGCAAGGACCAGATACCTGGAAGAGTTAAGAAACCCGATTAGCAAGTCTTATTTGCTGGGCAAACCTGCAATTAGAATTCATTGTTGAGGGAGGGTCTGCATATCCAGTCCGACTGAGGCAGAGCCTGCTGAGCTGGAAAAGCAGGGGGATGGGTAGACCCAGGGAAAATCTTAAAAAAAAATCTCTCAAACTGACATCTAAGATTAACCCTTCATTACCCTGAGCTAAGTAGCTTTAAAAAGTTTTGTTACCGGAAATCTCAGAGATCTAATAAAACACAGGTACGATAAGTTTTTCAACCAATATTGCAACTCTAGAAAATAATATTTTAAACCTAAGCATTACTCTTTGAGCCTGTTTTCATATATCAGTTATTTCAACTCACAAGATTCTCTAGGTCAAATAATTCTAATCCAGTGCAGATACAAACATATACATTGGTATTCTAGCATAAGACCTCTGGACCATCAATTTTTGTGAAACACAGTAAAACCTTCTTTGACTTAAGTTCAATAGTTCTCGTACCTTAGTTAGTTCAAACCATGAGCTTTCTAACTTTAAACAAGTCCACCATACAGACATCCTTTCAAATACAGAGAGAGAGCCTCCACCCCCCCCTTTATTTATTTATTTATTTATTTATTTTTAAACCAACCTTTGATTTTAGCACAGAAAGAAAGAAAAAAAAAAAACTCAGACCATCAATGTTTATGGAAACATAAGAAAACTTTGTCTATTTTGGTGGTTTCTATACCTCTGTTGCTTTAAAAACAGCTAAATTCTTCATTAAAATTAGCTGAGGCTTGTAAGATAAAGCCTTGCATCCTCTGAATTGTTATTTCACTTTAGTTTTAGGCTAGTTTTAGGAGCTACTTCCTCAGCTCTTCCTAGATAGTACAGACTACGAATTTCAGAAGAGTTACAACTGTTAATAAACATTAATGTTCTTCCAATAAGAAATCTAGATTGAGAATTTCAATCCCTTCGTGGTCGCCACATTCTGATTAGAAATCTTTCTTTAAACCTGATCTAACAAGTTCCAAAGATACCTAAATCTTTTAAATTGCTGGACTACATATCACTCTGACTCCCTTGATTTTGTTTGCTCAGTTCTAAGAATTAATGACTTCAAACTAGCTCTAACACTCGAGTGTTCCACAGACAGACAGACAGACAGACAGACAGTCAGACAGACAGACAGACAATGAACTGACTAAAAAACACCACTACACATGCACACATTTGCAGTTGATCGATCGATCTGACCCTTCAAAAACGGCAGGGAGAAAAACTGATAGACAGAGAAAGGAAAGAGCAGTCCCCAGGGCAAATTGAGCCCTGTCGGCCGATTGGGAACATTGCTCCCCGTTTCTCTGTCTGACCAGCCAGTTTCCTGCTTGTTAAAAACGGGTCAAGAAAGCGCTTTTGTTGATACAAGCCGGCAAAACAATCCATGACAAAGTTGTTGAAACCTAAGTTGTCAGATGTTACAATTTTAAGATCAAGACTACTTCTGAGGTGGATAGACCACCTTAGCGACACTCTTTTTCATTCCTGATATTATTAAACACTCAACCACATGATCTTGCATTTTCCTGACTTCTCTGCTGATAATAATAAGCATAACTAAGAGAAATATAATGAGACAAATATACACACACACTAAAGGCACTCGCGCAAATCACACTCCTGCACTCATTCGGACCGGTCCTCTTTCATTCCGGTGCGCACCCAACGCAGTACATTCACACAGAAATTCTTAAACCTGCCCTACGGGAGTCCACATTACCTTTGGTCTTGTCCCCCTGACAATGGGGTTGCTACAATGTACATCCGGCTCTTTCTAATAAGAAGCTAGCAATCTAGAGGCAAAAGGGGGGGGGGTCATCCTATCCCGGGCCAGTCTTTCAAGTAGGGAAATGGTATAATTGGCATTTGCCCCATATTTTCTGACCGCTTCTGCCAACTCTTTAATCTGATTGAATTCTACCTGAGCATGAACTCTTCCATTCCCATCTCCCTCAAAGACAGGAAAGGCTGGTCTCATCTGCTTATGTAGTTCAGCAGAAAGTAACGATGTTTGGGATGCATGGGCTCCTTCCGTTCCCCGTGCGTACGGCGGGGGCGGGGGAGCCGAGGGTACGGGGCGCGGTAAGTGCGTTCTGCTGCTTCGGTTTCGATTACAGAGGTCAGGGGGGCGATAGCGTGCCGCTTCGTAGCGGTGTGCCGCTTTGTAGCGTGCCGCTCCCTGGTCTAGAATTTGCTCTTCTTCAGAACTCGAAAGGGAGTCTTCTGAAGAGCTCTGTTTGGGTTTCAGGCTGGCTGCAGCCATATCCCCCCAGGGATAGATTTTCCTCGGCCCACCCGGCCTAGAGCAAGTTGTGTAAACTGTGGGGGGAGGTGTGGCCTCCTCCTCTCCCGTCTCATTCTCGCCCCCTCCGGGCGGTCCTTTTTCCTTTGTTGCGAGTGCGAGGGGTGAGGACTTTCCCCTCCCCCTTCCCTCGCCCTTGCCTCCATCATCGGGCAATTTTTTTTTTTTTTTTTTTAATCCCGGGTACCCTTTCATGCGCGCTTAATCTTTCCGACCGCTCGGTTTCTGACAGACTATAGTCTGCCTCTCCGAGCCACCCCTCGGTTTCTGACAGACTATAGTCTGCCTCTCCGAGTCACCCCTCGGTTTCTGACAGACTTATAGTCTGCCTCTCCGAGTCACCCCTCGGTTTCTGACAGACTTATAGTCTGCCTCTCCGAGTCACCCCTCGGTTTCTGACAGACTTATAGTCTGCCTCTCCGAGCCATCCCGTCCTGCAGTTCTGAACCCTCCCTTCGGAACGAAGGGGCCTTCCCCAAGGTGCGAATGAAACTTACCCGGCGTCCCGGGTTTCGGCACCAGTTGTAAATCGCGTTGTCGCAGTTTCCCTTCGCCAGCAAAGAGAGACGACACCGGTTGAGGGTCCTTCTGCAGCAGTTTATTGGAGATCTCCACACTTACACAAATGGGGGAGGAAGGCCCCGACCCTCAGAGCGATACCCTTTTTATAGAGAAGACCCCTCACTTCTGACGTGTTGCTCGCCAGTTGGCTGCCTTCCAATCACCCCATGGGGGGCGATGCCGGGGCCGCGCTCTGGAGGTTATTTATTACCTAGGGCAGCCGGAGTCGGCGCCATCTTTGCTCCACGTGCTCTGGCTCCCTACAGGTACTAATGTGAACAGGATTGTTTTTTTAATGTCCCTTTCTTCTCTTTCATTATATGTATATAAGAAAGCCATGGACTTTTGGGGTGATTTTGTAACCTGCCACTTTACTATATCGACCTATTGTTTCTAGGAGGTCTTCTGTAGAGTCTTTAGGGTTTTCTAAGTATAGTATCATATTCTCTGTATATAGTGATAACGTTACCTCTTCCTTTCCTATCTGTATGCCCCTGGTATCTTTTTCCTGTCTAACTGCTAAGGTCAGGATTTCCAGTACTATATTGAATAGGAGTGGCAAAAGTTGGCAACCTCGCCCGGTGCCTGATCTTAGAGGGAAGGCTTTTAGATTTTCCCCATTGAGAATGATACTTGCCGTGGGCTTTTAGTAGATGGCTCTGACTATACTGAGGAAAGTTCCTTCGATGCCCATTCTGTTGAGAGCTTTCATCATAAACAGGTGCTGAATCTTGTCAAATGCTTTCTCTGCATCTATTGATATGATCATATCATTTTTATTATTTCTTTTATTGATATGATGAATTATGTTGATTGATTTGTGAATGTTAAATCATCCTTGCATCCCTGGGATGAATCCTACCTGGTCATGGCGTATGATTTTTTTGATGAGTCGTTGGATTCTATTTGCTAATATTTTGTTGAGGATCTTTGCGTCTGTGTTCATCAGGGATATCGGTCTGTAATTCTCTTTCTTTGTGGTATCTTTGTCTGCTTTTGTTATCAGGGTGATAGTTGCTTCATAGAAACTGTTTGGTATTGTTTTTGATACTTTAATTTCCTAGAAAAGCTTAGAGAGGATTGGAACTAAGTCCTCTTTAAAGGTTTGAAATAATTCACTAGTGAATCCACCTGGGCCAGGACTTTTGTGCTTGGGGAGACTTTTTATTACCATTTCAATTTCCTTGATAGTGATAGGTCGGTTAAGGTATTCCAGGTCTTCTTGTTTCAGCCTTGGGAGGCTATAGGAGTTCAGGAATTTCCTCAAAGTTTTCATGTTTTGTGGCATAAAGATTCTCAAAGTAATCTCTGAGGATCCTTTGAATTTTTGTAATTTCTGTTGTAATGTCCCCCTTTTCATTTCTGATTCGGTTTATTAGGGTTTTCTCTCTCCCTTTTTTTGTGAGTCTTGCTAGAGGTTTATCAATCTTATTTATTTTCTCAAAGAAACGGCTCTTGGTTTCATTGATCTTTTGAATTGTTTTTTGGGTTTTTTATCTCGTTAATTTCTGCTCTGAGTTTTATTACTTCCTTTCTCCTGTTTGATTGGGCTCCTTTTGTTGGTCATTTTCCAAGCTCTTAAGCTGTGAGGTTAGGTTACTTATGTGGACTCACTCCTCCTTCCTGAAGAATGCTTATAAAATTATAAACTTTCTTCTTAACACAGCTCTTGCTGTGTCCCATAAGTTTTGGTAACTCATGTCCTCATTTTCATTTGTTTCCAGGAATCTTTTGATTTCCTCTTTGATTTCCTTTCTAAGCCACTCATTGTCCAATAGTGAGCTGTTTATTTTCCAGGTGTTTGATTTAGTTTTCTGTTTGTATGTGTGATTTATTTCTAATTTCAGTGCATCGTGATCTGAGAATATGGTTGATACAATATCTATCTTCTTAATTTTATGGAGGTATGTTTTGTGGCTCAGCATGTGGCCTATCTTAGAGAATGTTTCATGCACACTTGAGAAGAATGTATATTCAGCTTTTTGAGGATGAAGTGCCCTGTATATATATATACTAAGTCCCTTTCTTCCATTTCTTCCCTCAGATGCAGTATGTCCTTGCTAAGTTTGAGTCTGGTTGATCTATCAAGAGGTGATAAAGTGGTGTTGAAGTCTATCACTAGTATTGGGTTGCAATCGATGTCTTTCTTCAAGTCTATGAGTAGTTGTTTTAAGTACTTTGCTGGTCCCTTATTAGATGCATATATATTTAGTATTGTTAATTCTTCCTGGTGTACAGATCCTTTACCAATAAGAAATGACCTTCACTGTCTCTTGTGACCTTCTTCAGTCTGAAATCAATGTGGTCTGATACTAGGATGGCTACTCAAGCTTTTTTATGGGAGTTGTTTGCAGGTAGGATTGTTTTCCAGCCTTTGACTTTGAGCCTGCTTTTGCTCTGACTGTTGAGATGTGTTCCTTGCAGGCAGAAGGATGTTGGGTTCAATTTTCTTATCCATTCTGCCATTCTGTGTCTTTTAAGTGGTGTATTTAGCCCACTGGTGTTGAGATAGATTATTGTTATGGGTTTTGTCCCATTTTTCTGCTGAAATTTGGTGTACTTGAGGGTCCTGTCTTGTCTTAAAGTAGCCCATTCAGTTGTTCTTGTAACCATGGTTTTGAGTCTGTGAAGTTCCTGAGCTGTTGTTTGTCTGTGAAACTGTGTGTTGTTCTTTCTGTTATGAATGAGAGTCTATCCGGGTAAAGTATTTTTGGTTAGGCATTTATTTTACTGAGTTTTATCACTATATCCCACCACTGTTTTGGGGCCATGAGGGTTTCATCAGATAAGTCGGCTGTGAATATTAAGGATGCTCCTTTATAGGCAATTTCTTTCTTTGATCTTGCTGCTTTCAGGATTTTGACTCTATCTAAGGTTTTGGTCATTTTGATCAGGATGTGTCTTGGGGTATTTTTATTTGGATTTCTTCTAGCTGGTACATTTCAGGCCTCCTGAATGTGGTAGCATGTTTTCATCAGCTCTGGGAACATTGTAGCAATGATGTCTTTGACAGTTTCTTCTTCATCAGAGTTTTCTTCCCGTCCCTCTGGGACTCCAATAATTCTTATGTTAATCCTCTTGGCTTCATCACGATCTTCCCTTGCCATCTGTTCCCGGATTGTCAGTCTCTTTTCCATTTTCTGTTCTTTTCTAGAGAGTCTCTGGACTTCATCTTGGAGCTCACTGATTCTGTCCTCAGCAACTGCTACTCTGCTGCTGAGACCTTCCACTGAGTTTTTTTAATTCACCTACCAGGTTTTTCAGGTCTGACATTTCCATTTGTAATTTTGTTTGTATTTTCCACATTTCTCCCTTCAAATCTTCTTGTATTTTATTGGCATTGCTTTCCACTCTTTCTTTTAGCTCCCAAAGCATCCTCAGTAGTTCCCTTGTAAATTCCTTGTCAGGGAGGTTGTTTAGCCCTTCATTGCTGTTGGGATCTTCTGGGCTAGCCTCTTCAACAAGTAAGCTTGGTGGGGATCTGTGTTGCTTTACCATTATGACCTATGTGGTTTAGCCCTTCACACTCACTGTTACTATTCTGCTTATGTGCAATATTAATTGAGGTGGGCTTAATGAGATATTGGCTAATGTGTTTCTGGTGGTTAAGCTAACCTGGTGAAAGTTCCAGCTCAGAGGGTAACTTATCATTCTTGTGTGATATGTAGGGGAGAGAATAACTTGCAGCCCAGCCACAGCTCTGGGAAGGAGCCCTGACCCTGGTGATACCTGGATGGGATGGCAGAGGATGTGCGAATTTGTATCAGCTTGGGATATGCACACAGTGTCCCTCAATTCCTGTCCCCTGCAGACCAAAGCTGGCAACTGGCTTTCTTGGGGACTGGTCAAAAACGCAGCTCTGTGAAGGAGCCCTGACCTGGGCTGATACCTGGATGGTATGACAGAGGATTCACGGAACATTTCAGCTTGGGGTGTGTGCGCGTTGTCCCTCAAATAGGGCTGACTGCCACACAGTAAGGGGAGAGCTGTCAAGAAGAGAGACTCTCTTCCCCCTTGGGGACAGTTGAACCACACACTTCCCTCCTTCTCCTGGTTTCCAGTTGCCCGGGTCATTTTTTTTCTCTCAGAATATTTCACTCTTGAAATGAATGACACTTAGCAGGGAAGGTGTCTTTGGTAAGTATTTTATAATGGTGCAGGAGTTAACAGTTTCTTTTTTCATTAAAAGTGAGTTTTTGGTGGCTTTGTGACTGGCAGCCTGGAAACCTCTTACTTCCCTTTGATTCAGTCATCTCAGAAAGAGTCTCCTATTCCCAGACACCTGCCAAAGGGAAGGTTATGCTCCTTTTCTCCTTTCCTTCTGACTTTGTTCCCTGCTTCCCTTCACTGCCCAGAGGCACAAGAGTAATTGTTATAGAATCCCTGAGAATATGCCAAGTAATGGAAGCCATAAACATAGTATAGTTATAAATAATCTGATTACAAAGTGCATGTTTGAGAGTGTGTGTGTGTATGAGAGAGAGAGAGGAAGAGAGAGAGAGAGAGAGAGAGAGAGAGAGAGAGAGAGAGAGAGAGATAGAGAGAGAGTCATTAAAAATTTGGGTGACCTAGAAGGTAATTCATCAAAAAAGAACCTCAGAAAGTAGGTGAAGAAGAGACATCACTTTACATCAATGAACACACCCATTGTAATTTTTAAAAAAATGTATATCTGCTGCTGCTAATATTCCACTTATAACCAATTAAATATTGACAAAGTAATTCTATTGCAAGGGAGACAATATAGTGTTCCATAAACTGAATGTGTTCTTTTTAAAGATGAGTATTATTTCACATTATTACTGCCGCCCAGAGCTTACCACAGGACTTGGCACAAAGAAGGCACTAGATAAAGATTTGTTAACTTGAACTGAAAAAAAGTTAGTAGATCACTACCTCATGAACTCTGCAAAAGTATTTATGAGCATTAGGATAGTGATTATATGTAAGTGGAAGCTGATTGATCTGTGTTCTTCTGACCTACACTTCATTAGCACTATCACTCTTCACAGGACAATGCACCTGAGACATTACAAGGGCTTAACTGATCATCTGAAGCATCCAAGAAAAATTTGATTAAATTCTGTATCATATTAGTACTTTTAGCCTTAAGGGTGTTTTACTGTACTTTAATTCTTTGAAAATTAGCAATCCATTAATGCTCTATGGGACAAATTGCTATAATCAGAGTCAGTAATTAGACAGAATACTGAATGTGTGGTGATTAAACATATGTTGAGCTGGGTAGGAATGTTGATTTAGCTGTGGCTAGCTTTATGATTTTGCCTGGGCCCTTTAGCTTCTCTAAACTGAGATTATATAAAACTGAAAGTATCATGTCTTCCCCCTGCAGGCCTTTGGGAAGATTCCTTTCTTCCTGGAGGTAGTATTATTTGTAGTCTGCACAGTGATAAGTATTGGAAACGCCTTCAGAAAATAACAGGGGTAGGAACATAGCCACTGTAATATTTGTACTGTGTTCCCTACATGTTGTGCCCTATAATTATCATCTGGAAGGTGTGCTGGGAAAGAGGAAAGCCTGGTTGCATGAGACTGCAACCTATGTTTCTGCTCTCGGGCTTAGAGTCTTATACAAGAAAGAAAGTGGTAAGTTCTGGAAAAGATTTTCTAGTGTTTGGCAGCTTGTTATTGGTGTCATGGGCAGAATTAGTTCAGATGTATATTTTTCCAACTATAATTTGTTACTTTCTAAGCTGGTTCTATACACATACCTGTGTTTTTCTCTAGTCCCACAGGCAATTTGAGATCAGTTCACTGAAAATGCCATCTGTTCTTTGTAGTCAGAAATGAAAAGAAACCAGGTTTTCAGCATCACTATGAGATTTGCATTTGAATAATAGGTGTCAGGTATATTGTTGGTATCCTTTTCTTTTAAGTGTAAAGGTAAATGTTAGGGACTTTGCAGTGTTGGGAAGCAAGATGTTAATGAGTAATTATCTTTTTTCTTTAATGAAATGATATTGAGTAGCAAATTTAAGAAATTTACTGGGTAAAATGATGAGAATAAAGGAAAGTAATGACATTCTTTCCTTTCACTGGGGATCAAGTTGAAGATATTGGGACGATTCTATATGTTGATTGATGCTTAGTATCTCAAGTCACCCTCTTAGCTGTCCAAGGCCATTTTCCCAGTGCTGATAAGGCGTAAAAGTATGATAAACTTGTCTTCTGATAGTAGTTGAATTTCTTAGTAATAGAATACTCAGAAAATCAATGCAGAAATTCTAAAGAATCATAGAATCTTTACCATCCATCTTTCCAACCCATCTCCACCTGCAATTTATGTTATTTTTCTAGATCCTGCTTACTCCTGATTCTAACTACAAGTTCAGAGGTCCCCAAGTTCATCCATAGGTCAATAATCTACTAACGCATAACTCAGATTCCTCTTGACTACAGTGAACAAAGGATCATAATATCAACCGAGGGAGGATTTACATAGGGTGGATATCAGAGGACTATGCTGAGAGAATCCTATTCTTCTTTGCCATTTCCATTGTGTGGTCAACACCTGTTCGCAATAATAATGCATGGTTATACAACAGAGTATCACCAACTAGCAAGCTTGATATGAAGAGTTTTACTGGGACTTGAATACATAGATATGGTTGGCCGTTCTTGTGATCTTGGTCTCTGGTTCTTCCAAAGTTTTGATGCATTGATGTCATGTGCACATCATGGTAAGGCTCAGACCATTTTGTTAGCATTGATTCTCTAGTATGATTCAAGTCCCCAAAGTGAACAATGACTTTTTATCAGAGATGTTATTCTTAGAGTTTGATTTAATACCAAGAGCTGAGAACAGAGACTATACCTCAATATAGGCAAAGTTTATCCTTACCACATACCACCAAACCACCATGCTAGTCTTAAGAACCACAACATCATTAATATAAAATTCAAGTGGTTGGTTATATTGACTAAGTAGTGAAAGTAGCATATTCAGTTTAGAATTACTGTATGGAGACCAAAGTAAATTTTAAGCTTCCTACATGCTAGGCTGTCACTTAATCTTTACTGAATAAATGAAACCATATTTGGTTTTTTCCTATCTTAGTGCTGAGCACTCCCGAGTTTCTATGTTCTCTTTATTTTGTTTTGTTTTGGGGGGCACACCTGGCAGTGGTCAGGTTTGCTCCTGTATCTAAGTTTAGGAATCACGTTTGACAGGGTTCAGGGTGTTCCGGGGATGGAACCTGGGTCTGTCTCATGCAAGGCAAGCATCCTACCTCCTGTACTATTGCTCCAGCCCCATTTGCTGGGTTTTTAAATCTCGTTAAATGAAAGAAGAAAATCTATGCATAGTAAATAATGATTGTATTCTTTTTAGTTTCCCCAAAATAAGTGGCAGAAAAGCCAGTATTTTATCGGAAATTATTCTCTTGATAAAACTCTAAGTACTTGAACTCTTTTGAGGTTGACCTTCCCAGTGTTATTTTTGCTCCAAAGAGTTTTGGTAAAGAATTGGTCTAAGCACTTACAAGTTTGGGGTCTTATCCAAACTGAAATTAATCTTTGGGTTTTTTTTTTTTGTATTCTTAAGAATGATGAGAAATCCAGAGAGGGCAGAAAAATCACAGAAGGGAACTAGGGAGGGAAAGCTACAAAGGCCAGAGAGATCACAAGGTCAAGGGAACAGAGGAGGGCAGAGAACAGGTTACCAAAATAGACAAGAGGGTTAACAGAGGAGCAGAGGTGGCTTGGAGAGAGCCCAAGGGGCTGGAGCAATCACAGAAGAGACCCTGAAAGCAGGGAGAGCACGAAGAAGAAAACAGAACTGAGAGGAAAGATTACAGAGGAGTGGGGGACGAAATTGTGTGGACAGAGCAATCAGTGGAGAGGAGGAGGGGGTAAAAAACATGCTCTTATAAAGGACTAGACTCTAAGCTTTGGCCACTCAAAGGAAAGAATGTTTGCAAGACCTTTCATTTTGATTGTGAGAGATTGATACCTAGACTAGATTTTTCTTTACTTCCTCTTTCCCTTCATTTCATCTCCTAATGTAAGAGGTGGAAGAGGAGAGAACAAGGTGATTTTTATCTTCGGTATTTTGCAGTTTGATTACCAATATGTCATGCAAGACTTAAAGAATGAAAGTGACTTGAAATAGAGTAAAAGATATTAATCCTTCCCCCTGAAATTTTCCTGTCTTCCTTTTGAAAATTCAAAGTGAACAAATGACTATATTTGATGAAAGGAAAAGAAAATCATGCTTTCTTAAAATACACACAATTCTAGGCTAGCATAATAAAGAAACAGAAGTATTCGAATGCTTAAGTATTAAGCAGCTATATTGTTTACTGGATAGACTCCATTTATTACCAGATGAAAGGGTAGTTTGAGTGAGTCACATCAGTATAATACAATATGCTTCAGACCACTTATGCATGTCACAATGCCTGGAATCACAAAGCTTTAACTGATATCCTTGCAGTTTATATATTTTCCCAATTCAATCCCATCTTTTACAGATGAAGAAACAGACACCCAGAGAAATTGGCATTCTCTCTTAAGGTCATGGCGTACTGTGTAGGACTTTAAACTTTTACAAACAAAAATCTGACAAGATATGAGAGCTTCCCTGTTTCTGAATCATAACTTATCAAAGGTTGTATCAAGACAAACTCTCAAATAAAATGGGAATTAAAGCAGAAAAGCATCCATTTAAGACTGACCCCCTGAAATGGCCATATGTCCTACTTTCTGGGTACTTTTGGTGGGATGCCAAACAGGTTCCACTGTAATAAGCTATTGAGAGCCATCTCTCTTTACATTCTCCTGATAGCTCTCACAGGTACTTCATAAACCAGTCCAAAGGGTTTGTTTATTTTGTTGTGTATTATAAATATGTGACATTTATTGAGTGCTACCATGGGAAGGAGTAGAAAAGAAAGAAAGTAGATTAAATGAGTAAAATCTTAGAACAGCATTTTAAAAAAATACAACAAAATCTAATGTGTAAAGACAGTTTTCCACATATTCAAGATCCAATGTGAAATTGATATCATTATAAAACTTCCATTTTTCTCCATTCTGACTTTGAACAATAAATAAAGAGAACTCAGTCCTTATACTTACTAACATATGAACATGCAGGATAGGGATATTCTACTCTTATATTCTATCATCAATTTTCATTTCAAAGCTGAGCCCCAAATTAATCCAATGGACTTTTATGAAATGCCTTCTAATTTCTAGAAGCAAATGGATTACAATTCCTAAAACAAAAGTACTATTTTGCTCATCAAAAGTCATTTTGGTGACTTAATTATCCAATGTATTCTTTTCTCAATAATATTTTTTATCCAATGTATTCTTTTCTCAATAATATTTTTTACTTTTTTGGCCATACTCAGTGGTGTTTGGTGATTACTTCGTACTCTGTGCTTACGGAATCACTCGTGACAGTACTTAGGGGACTATATGTGATGCTAGGGATTGAACCCAGGTTGACTGAATGTAAGACAAGTGACCTATCTGCTGTACTATTACTCTGATACACCAGTAATATTTTAAAAAGCTTCTTTAGCTTTAACCACATGCTGGTCATCTATTGGATAAGAAAGATTTAAAAAACAAAAAAAGAAAAAGAAAAAAACATGTTTCTTTTTAATACCAAGAATATTACCAGGTGATAAGAGAGAGCAATGTGAAAGACATTTTGGGCTTATTTAAAATGGCTTAAGTACATTTGTATCTTCAAATTGCAAGTTCTTTTTAGCTTATTGACTTGGTTTCTTGTCATTACCAAATTTCTCATAGCCTATGCTATGTTACTTGGAACACTACTTTACAAATCCCTGCCTAGGTCTCTATCTGGAAGTTCCAAGATAGTGACCAACATGTCTGATCTGTTCAATAGTTGATATGAAGGAGCCAATTGACTTTCTTTGATCATCAGTTTCATCATAATTTTTCTTCTCTCTTCTCATTTTTCAAAATGAATCCTATTGACTTTTCTTTATTTTCCCATACCTGATTCTTGATCATTTTACTTTGGGTAAATAACAACTATATTGCTTCACAAGCTTTCTGTGCAACCAAATTACATGGCATACAGATTGGAAAGTAGGTATGTAAAGCCTTACATAGAGATTCTATTTTTATAGAGCTGTTTTGTTTAGTGTGAAAATAAAGGCTATAAGAAATTTACTTGTGAAACAAGCTATAAATATTTTATTAGAAACCTAGGGAAGAAATGTTAAAAATTCTATACATTTAAGATAAATTAGAAACAATGTTTTATCTGGCCAACATCAGCAATAATCATGATAAACAACAGGTAATAGAAAAGCAATTTTGTTTTACTGTTCAGTGGGCCAGAGATATTCAATTAGATATAGGCACCAATTAAATGTGCTTGATGTGCAATCATATACACACACTCACTTATCCTTACAGGCCTGGTAAATATCATCAGGCTTGAGTGTAGACTCTGGAGCAAGATCCCCAGGGTCAGAATCTGACTCTTGCAAAGTAGCTGCAAATTCTGTCTAGCCCCTGTCTGAAAAATGGTGCTGAAGGAAATAATAGTACCTACATTTTAGTTTTAGCTATTGTAGTGAACAGAATTAGCACCTACAAAGTGCAAGGAAAAGTGTCTGGCTTCTGGAAAGCACCATACAGTTGTTGTTAGGATTATTTGCATACATCAAAATGTCTGAAATGAAAATGAAATCGTAGAATCACTTGTTTAAGTGTTTGTGCTCCAAGACATTTAGCATCAGATCATTTGTGATGATGTAGATGGCAGTTGCTGCTTTCTCTTTTCTAGTCTTGGCTGAACTTTCCTGGTAAAGACTTCATATTAGATGGAATGAAGAAAGTGAGAAGCAGCAAATAAATTGATTCAATCAGGCAATGCTGTACAAGATGGAACTCAAACTTGATTACCTATCATTGCCAATAGTTTTAAGAACACAGGCTCAGAACTAGGGATGTTGGATACTAACCCTAAGTGTTTTAGACTTCATCAGTGAATTGCTCCTTTTCCTTGTCCCAGAGAAGGAGTATCCCTTCTTGTGCACGTGTGAGCATCCCCAATCCCTTGCGTTTCTCTTTAACCTTTCCTTTGTGGTTCACCTCTCATTGACACAGTTCCCAAAGTCAGTCTTGGTTACTTAAATGTCAAAATTTTTCTGGTAAATCTGGACTGTGTATTTGTAGTGAATTACTTGCTTTTCTATTTTCTTATAGTCTTTTCACATTTTACTCTAGAGCAATATTCTTTGCTTAAACAGAAAGACCTTAATGCTATGCTCCTAATATTTGGGAGTTGATTGTCTCTGATATAGATCTATTCCTGGGCATCTGTCACAATTACTTGACTCGGGCTTCAGCTGCTGTTGTTCCTAACACCCCCCAAAAGGAAGTCCTGCCATGGGACTGGGATGAACCGGGACAAATGGCAAAGCTACCTCTGTATTGAAATGGAACAACCTAGGAATCATAAATGCATGGCTTTGATGCAAGATGTTATGACCTAAGAGACAAGATCTCCAGGGGGAAGGACAAGCTGAACTGCCCTGAGAACTTAGTCTGGGATTTACGGTAAAAGACTTGCTTGCTCTCTGTGCTTAGAGAACTAAGTTTTGGGATCTTTGTCTCTTACTGGGTTTATCCAGACAATTTCAAGTATTGATAAGAAGTAAATGTAATTGTTTAACATATACAGCTACAGGGGAAGACAAGAGCAATGTAGAAGTCCCAGAGAGACAGAGTGTCTCCTTGAGTTTGCTTTGCAAGAGAATTGCCTCTGCCAAATGTTTTATCTCTGTAGATGATCAATCACACCTATGTACTATACCTCAACCTGCCTCTGATGTTCTATAAATATGCCAACAGCTCTGCATTAAATAGGCCCATTTTCACCATCAGTCTGTGATTCCCCTTCTCTGTCTCTTTGTCTCTTTGCTGGGGAGTCCTGGGGAGGACATGAGACGGCTCTCTGTCACCAAATATCCAGGTTTGTGAACTCACAAGGAATATGGTAGAAAGTATGTCTCACATGAATAGGGCCCTGGATTCAATCCCTGGGACCTCAGGGGAAAAAAAAATCATGTAAAGAGCACAGGTGTTAGAGTCAATCAGGGATTTTGATTTTTGATCTGTCCAATATGTATAATATCATCCAACCGGCAGTTGTGTGTTGTGACACTCAACTGAACACAAGGCAATCTGGGTGGCCATTAGGATACTCAGCATGAATGAGTAACTTTCTACACATGATTCTTGCTTCAACTCTCTGTTTTTGCTTTACTGGACTGGGAAAGCTAGAAGATTTCTCTTTTTTTGATAATATTTTAGCACTTATGCATTGTCAAACACATAGTTGTTATATGAATAACAAAGCAAACCTGAGCCCTGCTTGAACAGGACCTGTTCTAGGGAAACAGGGTGTCTGTTTCTTCACTGCCTTGTCTGCCATGTATATTCTTGTTGTTAATTGCAGATGGAAAAGTTTCCAAGTTTTTTTCTTCCCTAGGTATTGATCTTTTGGGTGAACATAAAGTCTTAACCCCTTAAGCTTTATCACCAGGCTTTCTGTAGCTTATCAATTCAAATGGATTTAGCATGCATTATCAGTATTTAGATCTTGACTTTCTTTCTAGTTCTTCCTCCTTTAAAGCAATCTGTATAGCTGCAAACCTCTTGTTAGAAGAGATTATATGATTGTTTTTTGGTTTTATAATCTGTTTGAAGAAGAAGTGGCTACACACTTGAGGATTTAAAATGATGTCTCAACAGGAAACAGCTTCTCTGTTGAAAACCCAATTTCTCACAGAGCTGATTTTTCTTTCTTTATAAAAATATTCAGATTTGATCACATTGCTACGAGGACATTTCATTTTACTTAAATGCAACAACACAAACATCACTAATCTGGTTTCCCAAAATTCATTTGCGCCGTACTCCCTGTCAACAATGGTTTTATCAGCCATCAAAATCTAATTGAAATGGCACTGCTGCATGTAGTCATCCAATAATTATAAAATAAACAGACTGAAAATTCAGATGCATTTGAACAAAAGCCATCAAAGTAACATAAACAGAAGAAAAGGTAATTAAAGAGCTTTCTCTCTTCAGCTTTTAACATTACAGGTTTATTTAAATGCAGCTCTAGCAGGAGACCTGAGGTGGATTGATTGGCCAAATTTGCTGGCTGACATTATTCCTGAAATGTGTCCTATTGAAAATGCAGTAAAAAAAAATTAAAAAGCATAGTAATCATGTACCTCAAAGACACACTTTACTTTCTTTCTCTTCTGAGAACTTCTGTGACAATACACACATGGTTAATAATAGATGACAAAAAGCATGCCCTTGATCATCTTAATACCAAATATTCAGTGGCTTAGACAAGCCTCTGAACTAGAACACTCTAGTTCTTGACTATAAAATTGTGATGTCAGAAGGCTACTCAGTAAGGGCTGCAAACTTCCACTAGAGTTTTTCCCCTGCTGGAGAGAAGGAACATTCCTAGTTATCAGATGCATGACTGCAAGCAGTTTAGCAAAATGGGTTGCAAACTTTTGAAAGAGAGGTAACAAAAACCTAAGAATAAGCCCTGGTCATGAATGCATATGTAGTCCTGGGCCTGGTTGGCATAGCAACTCTTTCTGAGAACCTTGGTGCTGTTAAGTAAACAGCGAAAGCACTGAGCGTGTCTCAGCTAAGCTGGGTCCATCTGTACTATCAGCATGTAAGGATCAGACCAGGAACATCTTATCCAGTGAGTCAATGATATTTTGCTATTTCCTCTTAATAATGCTATTGCTCTCTGAATTTCATGGCAATTCTCTGGTTCTCTGTTTTTCTGTAGGCCCATTTTGCTAAACATTCTCAACACAGGTGAATCTAAGTTAGTTGGGAGGTAGCTGGAAAGGATCTAAGCTTAGTGTCCACCATCTGTGATGTGACAAGAACTTCCAAGGAAAATGAATTGATTCAATAGGATCTCATTGGGATGTTCTACCAAAAAAAAAAGGTAGCTGTTGAAGTTTTTAACTTCAAAATTCAGCATGCTGGATAATAATTGCAAGAGTTTGAGAGCTAGACAAACCTAGCAACAATTCCTGATAGCACTGTAAAAAGCAGTAGGACAGAGAGTTTATTACTCATCTATGGGGTGTGTTATTGACTCTCATAACCGTTTTCTCATATGGAAACTGAGGATAGCAGTAAATACCTAATGGGTCCTTAAAGGCTGAATAAGATATTGTTTGTATAATGCTAAGGATAATCCTAAAGAAATGTCAGTCCAACAAACCCTGTGGAGCTTCAGTGCCCACCTTGTATCTACATGATTCAGCAATGACTTCTGACTTGTTTAAGCCAAGTGATCTTGGTCCAGGAAGTCTCAACAGTAGCTAACATGGTGGATGTGACCTACGGTGGGTGTGACTGATATTGGAGTGGAGTGTCTTAGTAAGATCGGTTAGTAGGAAAAAATGAGGAGTCCTAGAGTTAGGGTAGTAATATATTCCTAGAAGTTTCAATAATTACCAAGTAGTCAGAAAACATATGAGAGTTTTGATACACATTTCGGGGATTTGTCAGAGCAATTGGGAATTTTTGTTTGGGCAGAATTGGACAATGCAGACCATTGTTTTATAAACATTGAAAAAAGTACAAGGTTAGAGCCATAGTAGAGTGGGTGAGGAGATTGCCTTGCACATGGCTGATTCACATTTGATCCCAGGAATCCCACATGGTCACCATCAGAAGTAATTCCTGAGTGCAGAGTCAGAAGTAATCCCTGAGTATCACTGGGTGAGTACCCTTCCCCAAAGTATATGTACTGTGTTTCTTTGAAAAATTATGTAGTTAAGTGTAAAAAACTAAAGAACGCCGAGGGGGGGCGAGTGCACTCGCGGGCTCTCCGGGCGGCTCTGTCTCACCACCCGCGTTCGGTGCTCTGGAACCGCAGTGTGTGGACTGGATCGGGACGGCCGGTGGTCAAGGACAGGCGAAGGAAGAACGAGGACCAAGCTGGTTGCTGATTAGTTACCGTTTATTCAATCTTCAAGCTTTCTCATCTCCCGCACTCCCAGCTCCAGCCTCTCTCTGGATCTCCTGCTCAACTCTGCTTCTCTCTGGCTTCTCTCTCTCCTCCTACTTACTTGTCTCTCCCACCTTACCCTCCAGGCTACAACCAGCCAGGTCGCAAAATCAACATAAGAAAGCCCTTCCTGAGGGCAGGGCACTCCAAAGCCCTTCCTCACTCTTAAGGTTTTTTTCTTTTCCTTAGTCCAGGAACTTATTAACATCTTAATACTAGTTATTTTTGTATGGACATAGCAAGGGATACATTGAGGCTTGCAAGGCAGCTCTCCTGGCAACATCTTGCCACAGGCTCAGACCACAGCACTCAGGCCAGATTAATCATTCCTCACCCTAGCAGGGTCCAAATCTAGTTATCACTGTTTGGATCATGACAGCATTTGTCCATGATCAAGCTCTTAACTTATAGTTAAGCATTAGGCACTTTGGCCAGGCCCATCTCGATGCCAGGGTAGCACACAACTCACCGCTTGCCCTGGGTCCTTCTTGTCCCACGTCGGGACCGTGCTTTGGGGGTGCTAGGAAGTAAGGGCAGCTGAGGCTTAGGTCAAGAGAACAGATGCCCTGGAGGAAAATATCATGTAGAGTCAAATGACTCCCAGGTTACAAAAGCATAACATTTGTTAAGTCTTCCTGTGTCCATACAAAAAGGACTTGCTCTGAATAAACTATGCAAAGGACTCAAGGAGAAGAGAAAAACATTATTTACAAGTCAACAGAACACCAAGAAAGAAGCTACAAATAAACAAAGAGGAATAGGAGCACTGTAACGGGAGTAACCCAATAAACCTAAACTACTGAGGCTATGTTATCCTACAGTTAAGTAATTCAGAGGTGTCTTATTTTTGTGGAGAAGGACACGACAAAGCTATTTTTCTTAGAAACATGAGTTCTTCATAGAAACGTGCTTTACCTTCCTTACCGGAATCATTCTGCTCTACCATCCATTTATGACATCAATTTATGACAAGTGAGAGGCTTTAATGAGGCTCAGTCATGAGGCAAACTTGAGTCTCTTATTGGTAACAAAAAGAACCAGGTTTCCTGAAAAAATAAATCAGAATCCAAAATTCTGGAAAAGCTTCCAACTGTTTCATAGTCAGAGTCTCATTCTTTGGTGCCTCCTAGAAATCTTTACCCCCCAAAGTACTCTTGCTGAGTCTAAAGAGTTCCCTTTTATTGTTATTTTTTTAATTTAAGAAATTAAAAAAATTAAGAAATTGACAGTTTAAGAAAATTTCATGTTTCTGAGAATTTGTAGTGTTTTTAGAATCCTATCTTTTTTTGATTATTATAAGAAGTGTTTTCTTGCTATATAGAACTCAATTTTATTATAAGCGATGAGATGACAAAGGATGAAAACTTGCAGTTGACTGTGACCTGTAAATTTCTCTTCTTAGGAGTTTCACTGAATAATCTGTCACTAATATGATGCATGATGTTGTCTTGGTAGTATATTATTTTGAGGCAATAGAACATAATACATTGGAAGGAGCTATCTTGATCTATTAGACCAAAAATCCAAATTTATAGTTCTCTCTATTTGGAAGTAAAAAGTTCATCCCTGACAGTAAGAAGCTCGTGTGAATATATAGTGATAAGGATACAGTCCTTTAAAAATACCTTGATATCATTATATTTGCACGGTATCTGTGATTAGGATGAAAATGCCCTCATTTGAAACTATATTTGATGTAAACATAAAAATATGTTAATTTTAGATATACAGCAATGGCACAGCTGGTAGGGTGTTTGCCTTGCACGTGGCTGACCCGGATTTGATTCCTTTGTCTCTCTGAGAGAGCCTGGCAAGCTACTGAGAGTCTCCCGCCCGCACGGCAGAGCCTGGCAAGCTACCTGTGGTGTATTCGATATGCCAAAAACAGTAACAATAAGTCTCACAATGGAAACGTTACTGCTGCCTGCTCCAGCAAATCAATGAACAATGGGATGACAGTGCTCCAGTTAATCTACAAAATAATACTATGAGGTAAATGCTGTGAGTTCTTGATGCACACAGTTAAAGGAAGAAATTAGAAAACTTGCCTAAAGTCATATAGCATAAAAGTAATGGAAGGATTTCTTCCCAGATCTTTTGCTTCTTAATGGCATTGCTTTTTTTTCCCTCACTTGCTTCTAGCAGTGTCTGTGGCTTGGCATAGGACTATCATTATTGTTTCATAGCCACTTATAATTTTAAATATGCTGTATTCATTTGATTTTAAGACACAAATCAAGGCTGTTTATTTAATTTTCACAAAACTAGTTATGTCCTTATCCCATCCCTTCCCCCATTTTTGTCCTGACCTCGGGAGTTGCTATTATTCTACCCTAAGGGCTCTATGGCTTAGAGTATAGAGGCTCTATATCCAGATACTGGACATTAAGGTCTGCTCCTAAATTGTATAACCTTGGAGATTATTTACCTCAGTCAACGTATAGGAAGCCCCTCAAGCCTAGCTAACCCAACTCCATCTGCTATACTGAAGCTGCCTCATGCATCTTTGGTTTGCCTTCACCCTTTCTCAGTTCAAGCCCCTCTGATGTTGTCTGGTAGCCTTATCTCATTTGGACTTAGACTAAAACAGGTTTCTAGTTTCCATCTATCTGAGTTTCAATCTGTTGTGCCTCACACTCAATAGAACCCTTAAGTCTTTACCGTACTTTAGACTTTAAATTTGTCTCTAACCTTATTTGTTGAACTGTGACATAAGAGAAAAAGCTCTGGATAAACAGGTAACTGGGTTTCTACTCTAGGCTTTGTGTGGATGGTTTGTTTAAGCTCTTGGAATCTTAGCTCTCTGCCCTGTAAAAGCACCATTTTTCCTAAGTGCAGTGGTTCCTATTCTAAGCTGAAATTCTAACATCTTGTGGTATAAATTGATAGTGCCAAAGTACTAGAATATATGACAACACATTTAAACAGTAGTTGTCAACAAGAAGGCAAATAGTTCTGTATATTCTGTATATGTGAATCCTCCGAATGGTTGATCCACTTTAAAATCATAATGACATGATAAAAGAGAACATGAAGAAATCATTTTGTTTAACTAACAGAATAGCACACAAAACTGAACTGTACCTAGTAAAATAATAGTGACTTTTTTTTTTATCTAGGCTTGTTGGTAGCCATCAATATAGCATCAGGAACGTGCTTATTACAGGATTCTGAAAATCTTTCAGAATGTAACTGACCTTTGAAATCTGAGACCGGTAAAGTTACTTTGAGATTGGTGTTTTACTCTTTATCACTTTTATTTTATTTTGCCCTTTTGGTTAGGAACTTCAGAAGCTGCAGAAGCTGGAAATTTTGGTGTCATTGACCTGCCTTTCTCTTACTTTAATGGTTGATGAATCCTTGGGTAAAGATGTCTGCAACCCTGATGAAGAGCCAGAAAATAGAGTTTCTGTGAATGGCAGCTCTTGGAAGCCTGATTTTTCTGAAAGATAGGCTCTTGTTCAGACAAGCAGCAGCCTGATTATTTATTCCTTTATGCTCGACTCCAGACAAAATACAAGGCAAGAGCCTATCTATGGTACTATTGCTCCAGCCCTCACCATCTACTTTCTAAAGACAAGTCATCATGCTTCATTATGCAAATAAGAGAGTTCAAGACCCCTTCTTGGAATTAGAAATATCATTAAAATTCTCTAATTTATATAAACCCACTTGGAATACTGGAGAAACATTCTAGTTTTATACTGGATAAATTATTTTCCTTCGTGTTTATTCCAGTTCTGCTTGTCATCTAAGACTAGGTACAGAGGAAGACCCATCTCCACCAGTAAACCTATAAAGGCAACTGCATTTCTCTTCACTGCTTTGATATGTTCCTTTTTGGTCTTGGTAAACTCTGTATTTTGACCAGAAGCACTTGCATCATTTTTTAATTTTTTATATTTTTGAAGAATTTTTCTGGAAGTTATGGCAGCAACTCTGTCAACATATCCAAGGAACTCTGAAGAGAGCTAAAAGAACTCAGGAGCTTATCTCCCTCTGAGGACATCTGCCAATGGGTGATGAGTGTGGAACTTTGGAACTCATATCCTTGCTTTTAGGGGTATTAATTTATGTTTCTAACATCTAGCACTGAATCTAATTGAATCTTTTATGGACTCCAGAATATATTTACACAATTTATATATTTTCTAATCAGTCCTGGACTGGAGCAATAGCATAGCGGGTAGGGCATTTGCCTTGCACGCGGCCGACCCGGGTTCAATTCCTCCGTCCCTCTCGGAGAGCCTGGCAAGCTACCAAGAGTAGCCAACCTACATGGCAAAGCCTGGCAAGCTACCCGTGGTGTATTCGATATGCCAAAAACAGTAACAACAAGTCTCACAAAGGAGACGTTACTGGTGCCCGCTTGAGCAAATCGATGAAGGGATGACAAGGGATGACAGTGCTATGGTGTTATATGTTTATGTTTTAGTCTACATCTGGATGTGCTCAAGGCTTACTCCTAGCTCTGCCCTCAGGGATTACTCTTGACAGGGACCAGGGGACCATATATTTCACTAAGGACCAAACCAGGGTAGACCACATCCAATGCTGTGCTTAAATGCAGTACTATCTCTCCATCTTGAGATTGAAATATTGTTTTGACTTGGCATTTTCCTTTTCTTCTGCTTTCTGTTCTGCTTTCTTATTCCTTTCATATATTGTTTTAAGAAGTTTTACAAAGAAAATTTTATATCCAGGTTGCTTCCGAAAATCTTGGCCTAAAACAAAGTTTTTCTAATATCCCTTTTCTTTGAGATCCCAAAGCAATTGTTATGTGGTTGAACATTAGTAGTAACTGTGTCACATTACTTGAGATCTTTTCATTCAAATGAGACTGTGATCTCTATGACTGGTGAATCTTTACTTCTTTATCTATTTGTTAAATAACTTATAGGGTCTGGAGCAATAGCACAGCGGGTAGGGTGTTTGCCTTGCACGTGGCTGACCCAGGTTCGATTCCTCTGCCCCTTGGAGAGCCGGCAAGTTACTGAGAGTATCTTGAGTATCTTAACTGCACAGCAGAGCCTGGCAAGCTACCCGTGGCATATTCGATATGCCAAAAACAGTAATAATAAGTCTCACAGTGGAGACGTTACTAGTGCCCGATTCAGTAAATTGATGAGCAATGGGATGACAGTGATACAGTGATACAGTGAATAACTTATTCAGAGAATTCAGAAGCTATAAAAAAAAATAAGTCAGTAGAATTTTGGTTATATTCTGGTAGCTAGGAAGGAAAATATTAGGCATCAAAAATAAGAGAGGTCAAGGAGGAAAAACAATCAGCATCTCCAGGCTATGGAAAACAATCAAAATTAAGACTAATATTTAACATGTACTTTTTAGTAATCAGGACTAAGGAAAAAACACTCGTTAAGAGATTTCTTAATTTTTAAAGTTTAGCATATGAAGTTGTTTTAGTTATTCATTCCTGTGTAAAAAATTAACCCCCAATTTAAGCAGCATGGACCACCAAACCTTTATTATTGCTCACAGTTTCTGATGGACTGGGCGTGGGGAGCAGATTAGCTGGGTGGTTGTGGCTCAGTCTCCAGCTGCAGTCAGGCTGACAGTAGCGGCTGCCGGCACACCAAGGTTTGACTGGGGCGGAAGAATCCATGCTTGAGCTCACGTAGAGGGTTGTTGGCAGACCTCACGTCCTCACTGGCTGGTTTCCAGAGGCTTCCGTTTCCACTCAGGTTGTCTAAATAACATCATGACACAACAGTTAGGTATCTCCAGGGTGGGCGTCTGAGAAACTGTAAATCGTAGATTGAAGAGATTATTGTTGTTGCTGTTGTTACTGTTTTTTTTTGGAGGCCACACCTGGCTGTGCTCAGGCTTCCTCCTGGCTCTCTGTTCACTCATGGCAGGGTTTGGGATGCCAAGGATCAAACCTGGGTCAGCCACTTGCAAGGCAAATTTACCTTACCTGCTGTTTTTTAGTTTTGTTTTTTGGTCACTCTGGGGCTGTTTACTATCCACTGATCCTGTCTCTCTGGCTCTAGAGAGAATAATTTTAAACATGGGAAATAATCAGCTCTGACTTTTTAGTTCTGGGAAATGATAAACCATCATTTCTGCTCTGTTATCATTCTCCTTAGCCAACTTTAGCGCAATATAAATGAACTGCTCTGTGAGTGCCAGAAAATGGAGACTTTGGGGATGACTTCTGGAGTTAATCACAAGGATTAATTTCTTCTGAAAATGAACAAGGGTGATAAAAGAGTTGAAAAGTGGATCATATATGTAACTTTTAAATGTTTCACATAATTTGCATGTAAAGAGTTCTAAATGAATATTTATGGAGGGCTCAAATCTATTAGTTATTCAAGATATATATTTTTTTGTCCATCATAAGAGTAAAGTCAACTACAAATATAAAAACAAAGTATTCTATATTATATACTGCATCAATTGCGGATTTGGGTATTTACAAGTGTCCGGAATGCAACATAGTTATGTTATTTCTTTTATTTTTCTAATATTAACACTAATATTAACTAAAGCAAATGCTTAGTTCTTTTTAGCTGCTTCTCAATAAACTTCCTTTTGTCTAAATTTCCTTCACCCTATATCTCACTTTCATCATGTCATTATTGCTTAATGACTCATTACTAATAGAATAAAGCCAATCTCTTTGACTTTTTTTATAGCAGAATTCATCTGTCCTACTCTATTCCACTGCTTCCATCATAAATCCTTTACTTTAACCTGGAAGTATTCTGTCTGTATTCCAAATATCTATCCTAATTTTAAACTTCTAACGTTCTTGTTTCTGTTCACCTACTGGAAATTTTCTATTCTATTATTCAGTATGACCAAGCTCTTGTTGCGTCACTCCTTATCTTCATCTCTCCTTAATTCATATCCTCAGTATTTCTTAGATGGATTGTTATCTCAACTTTTTTTTTATCAACACCTTGGTTTTTTCCATTGCAATGTATCTTCCATATTGCACAATAATTATTATAAAACCTCACTTAAAATTAAAAGAAGACTTCAAGCACTTGGGCCTTACTAGGTTTTTAGTAACTGGTATTTCTGTAAGCACAACAGGATTTCGTGATCGTGATGTAAGCAGAAAGTCCAGATAAAGTCACACTCTCCACTTTTATGAAATCATCCTTAGACCCCTTATATTTTTGAAGTCCTGTGATTATCTCTATGTATTGTATATAATGTTTTCAACCATTATAAGTTAACTTTGCTCATTTATTTATTTATTAATTATTCATCTAACATATTCACTGAATACCAAATATATGCCATATAATTACTGAGTCTTAGGGATACAGTGATTAATAATAATAGACATAACATTTGCTTCTGTGGTCCTTTGAGTCTAGTTGCAGAGAGAAATTAAATAATCACAGCAGGAATATTATATCAGATTGAGGAAAATGCTATGGGAATGACATATAGTTGTATAAAGTCACATAAAATAGGAACCAGCCCTACACTCAGATTTCAGAGAGGCTTCTTTGAAGAAGTGAATTTTAAGCTTATTTGAATAATGAGAATAAGCTATACAGTAAGAGTTTTTATGATGAAGGTAAGTAAGGAAGGTTGTGAATAGTGAAGGCATAAAGAGAGTGCTGTAAGCAATGTAATGACATGCATAATAATGATATGATATAAAATATAAAACAAGTTAAAGGCAAATGGATTTAAGAACAGAAATTTAAGTACATTAATAGAAAAATTTTTTATATCTGAATGATGTATGAAATTTAGCTCATAGTAATGTCAATTTATTAATTGAATTTTAATGCCAATTTATAAATTTTGACAAACATAATAGTAATGGAAGATCATAACAGATTATAAAGATTAAAGGGGAAATTTTAACTGGGTGACTCATATATGGGCAATATTCTAAATCTAAAATTATTTCTAATGAAAAGTTTATCTAGAAATAGGAAGTCAAAACAGAGACAAACCAAGGGAATGGACTATATCAAACAATCACAAACCCTTGGACTTCGTTTGCAAAACCCAGATTACCCAATGTGGGGAAGAGTTGGAGAAAAATGCTGAGGCAGACTAGAGGAGGCTTAGGGACACTAGCAAAGGGTCTGGGGATTTTTGTGGTAGGGGGTTATAGTAGTGTTGTACATAAATACCATAAGTTTTAATGCCATTTTAGTTGTGCTACCTAAACAATAATAATGAATAAAGCACTATAGCACTGTCCCTGCCATTGTTCATCGATTTGCTCAAGCGGGCACAAGTAACATCTCTATTGTGAGACCTGTTGTTACTGTTTTTGGCATATCAAATATGCCACGGGCACTTTGCCAGGCTCTGCCATGTGGGTGGGATATCTCAGTAGCATGCTGGGCTCTCTGAGAGGGATGGAGGTATCAAACCCAGGTTGACCGTGTGCAAGGCAAATGCTCTACCAGCTGTGCTATCGCTCCGCCCTTGATGAATAAAAAACAAATTTAAAAAAAAATCCAAAACCAGGGACCAAAGCAATAGTTCAGCAGATAGGACATTTGCCTTTCATGTGGCTTACCTGGGTTCGATTCCTTGCACCCACATGCTCCCCTACCCCTGGAGCCCCATGAGAAGAGATTCCTGAGTGCAGAGTCAGGATTCAGTCCTGAGCACTGACACCTATAACCCAAAGTCTCCCCTCCCCCTCTGAAAGATAAAGAACTGAGTGAGAGGGGGTGGAGTCAATGGAATTCCGAGGAAAGATCCTAGTTCTTTGATGGTAGGTGTAGTATGATAACGTATATTTAGAAGAAGTACATAGGTGCACCCCTAAAATAAGATCTTGTAATCCAATGTTACTTTATTTAAAAAAGAATGCTTGTTTTTTTTGTTTGTTTTTTTGCTTTTTGGGTCACACCCAGCGATGCACAGTGGTTACTCCTGGCTCTTCACTCAGGAATTGCTACTGGCGGTGCTCAGGGGACCATATGGGAAGAACACTCCATGAATTGAGCAAAGAGAAGCAAAAAGATACTTTGGAAAACATCTTTATAAACGTTTGACACCCATCAACTGAGGAATCATCTCAGGATGCACAGTGAAACAACTACATATGACATTTTCTTTTGAGCAAATGAATTCTGCATATAATTTGCATTTTGCCCTTTTGACAATGAAAGTGTTCTTAGTTTGCTTACAGGAATCCATAGTAGGTGTTTCTTACCTCCTGGTTTTCTAGTTTTTAATTTCTAATGGGTAAAGGGTACATGGGGAATGGATGCTGAGTATATGTAAAGAAGGTACCATACTTAAGCTCCATTTGCTTACTTATATTGCTGTCCAGCCCTTGAGCAAGTGACAGGTTTGTGTTATCTGCAACCTTTCTCAATTGAAAAATGGATGCAGGTCTTTTAAGAAAAATCTATAGAAGAAATTAGTTTGAAGATCAGACGGAGACTGCTGCCCTGTTGTCAATGTAGAGGAAGAAGAGAGTGACAATGATTAACATTCTTAGATGCTTTCAGCCCAGTGACTAAGAGGAGTCCAGTTTCTCTGTCAGAATCTTTGTTCTAATGTTTGTGATCAGTTTGTAGAGAGGACTCTCATTACTGTTCCTCAAGTTTGTGTTCTAACACATGACCAATTTTAGCCAATGGAGTTTATAACATGCATCTCAGTGGTTAATCTTTTCCTTTTCTTGTCTCCTCTCCTTCCCAGACATGCATTCATTTGACTGGCAGCCTGGAAAATTGAAAAATGCCACAGGGGTTATTAAGGTTGAAATCGTTTCTGCTCTTTGAAGCTCTGCAAGCTAGTTATTGCTGCACCTATAATATCCAGGCATCAGAATAGCACGTATTGTTCTTAGCTTGCCTGACACAGGCCCATATCAGCATTAACACCCAGATAGAATGAAGGGGTCTCAAGATGTCATTTCTCCACTCTAAAATATATCCCTTTGGTCGATTAAAATGGAGTCCCAGAAGTTATTAGAATGTATTCGATGTCTTTGTGCACACAGTTTGATTTACTTTTGTTCTTATTAAAAGGGTAAGCCTAGTGAAAAGGAGAAAAGCGAATCTTCCATAATCCATATTTTAATAATTGCCTGAGTGCACATTTATTCTACAGAGACTTTTCTGTTTCTGTAACTATTTACTTGGCTCTTTTACGAAATGGATATTACTTACCTGGCCTGGCAGACCATGACACAGCTTTTGGCCTATCATGTAATCCTGCATTTGGCTCCCTCAGAGCCAATATGGTGTGTGGAGTCTGTCTGTAGGATACAGATATTATTTTAATGACTCTTTTTCCACAATAATGACTATGTTGTATAAATTGTACTGAGCTATTATGATGTTAATATAAAAATATTAAGAAAACCACTGGGAAAAAGTTACTGTGTAATTGAGATAGCCTATTTTCCAATGTTAATAACTTCTTCATTAATTTTTTCCATAAAAATATTGAGGAAGTTTAATCCACATTAAAATTTTACCGACATTTATTTAAAAAATCCTTCTACTCTCCACCTCAATAACAGGAAACTGTACACGTTATCAACAGAAAAACCTCTGCACATCATTTTAACAAAAGAAGGAAAAGAAAAACATCTCCAAATCAGAGAGATTCTTTTGGAGGGAGAATTTGTTTCTATTTTGCTTTAGGGCAGTAATATTTTTTACCATGTTGCTCTAGGCAAGCTCACTGTTAGCAGTAATGCCTATTTATGACTAAGAATAGCAGAACGGAACATAATATGCATTATGATGTGGAAAATAACACAAAAGTCTGACCACAAAAGTGTACTCAAATTTATGACCTTCAAAAATTCCATGCATGTTGTTGGCCTACTCCTATATTACTGGGTCAGCCCAAGTCTCTGCTGGAGAACTAAGTTTTTTCAGATGGTTAAATTACAAGATATTCACTAAAGGAGCATTTACAGTGGTGTGTTGACTGTGACCAAACTGGCAAAGAATGGTACGTAGCTTCACTCAGGGAGTGAAAATCAGAAGTCTCTAACTTACCTGAGACTAAGGAACTGAGGGAAGGAAGTAATGTAATTGGATCTTAGTAAGCACAGAAATCAGCGTACAAATAACTGATTGTCATAGTGGATGGACACAACTATCACACACACAAAAAAAGTGGTATGAAGATGAAATGAGTGTGGAAGAAATACCCATAGCTTTTTCCTCATGCTACTCATTTCCTGCTATAACTTTGTTCACCAACGCTACCCAGAAACTGTCATTTAAAAGATCAAAGGAAACATACTAGAAACTCATTCCTGGGAATGAAAGTTAAATAGAGGATAGAAAGAAGGTTGTGAAAAATAGAAACTATTCTAATATAGGGGCTGGAGTGATAGTGTCATGCGCAGGGTATTTTCTTTTTCCATAACCAGCTTGGGTTCAATCCTGAGCATGGCCAGGCATGATTCTTTAGCACAGTCAGCATTAAGTTCTGAGCACTGACAGGTGTGAAAAAAGATAAAGAAAGAAAATAAAAAGAAATATTAAAAGAGAAAAGTAAAAGAAAGTATCTAGCTTGGTTGGTTTCTGGATCACTGAAGAGATAGCACAATTGATATCTAAAGAACTATATTGCTTTTTAAGGGATTACAATTTGAACTCTACATGAGAAGTAAGCTAGTATTTCCTTTCTCTCTTTGGACATATATTATATATGATGAAGACTTCATAACCATTTGTGGCATAGAACTTTTTCTTGTTCTGCAAGAATATGTTTAATGTATCTAATATCCATACTGGAAATTTTTAATTTCTGAAGGACAGTTTACAGGCATCTTATTTAACACTAACTAAAGCTTTAAAAGGTAGGTGTTATTTGATTCATGAAGAGATTAGAGCAGAAACATAAACTTATTTCCTTGTATCCTGTCAAAATTAGCAGCAGCAGGTACAAGTTTAAGTTTCTGACCAATAGTTGCTGGGTTCTTTGTGTAATGTTCCTCTGCCCCTCCCCCCCAAAATAAGAATGTTATAAACTTATGGGAAAGCAGGTAGGCTGAAAGAAGAGTACACTGAAGAAAATCATATTTATGTGTGAGCTTGAATCTCTATATGAGCCAAGTTCAGTTTCAAGAAGTAAAAGGCAAGGCAGTCTAGAGTTTATTACATCCAATGGAAAGAGATGTTTGAGTGAGAGATGGAAGAAGGTTTGTGAAGTAGAGTTTGGAAAAATATCCTCAAGGGATCAAAAAAAAAGATACACTTAGGAAATGTTACAAAGTAAGGAGGAATCATCCAAGGAAAATGTGCATTTCTTAGAATGGTTGGAAAGAGAGCATTGCTGATATAAAAGCAAAGTTTTTCAAGTGTCAAGCAGAAGGTTGCAATATTTCTCAAAGTAGTATAGGAACTTCTACAGCGGACTTACTTGGGATATTTACTTAAAAGGTCAAAGCTTATTTTAAAAAAATTCCCTCTAGCTTACAGTCAGAACCTATACACTTTGGTATTCTGATAACTCCTTTCCACTGGTTGCCACTTCTCCCCACCCCAATATACATACACATAATGTTTGAGAAACATTGATAGAAACCAAATTTAAGCAGTTTGTTTGACTAAAAAGAGTTCTGTAACAGAACATTAAATATTTGGCCACTATTCTGTTTCCTGGCATGAACAGAAGCCATCTGATTACTGTTCTGTCATCCCACCTTCTTGAAGCTTTGCTTCAATCACACTTTGTGAATAAGCTTTTAAAAAATGTATTTTCTAATTTTATGCTTTAATAAACAAGGTATATTAAACATAAATAGACTTTTCAGACTCTTATAATGTTTTGAGTTAAATATTTTAAACATCAATTATGGCAATCATTAAAAGATGTAAATGCAGTAAACTGAGAAACCGGTTGAAACTATGGATGCTAAGATTGCCTTTAAAAATGAATTCCTAATACAAGCACATGCTCTTGTTACCTAATCTCATTTTCATAAAACATATTGTGGAGAATGAGTAACTGTAAGAATTCTAAGGTGAGATAATATGGCTCATTTTTTTTCAAAATTAATTATCAGTAACAAATGATATCATTTACAAGATTCTAATCTACATTGGAAGTGACTTTAGTGTCTTATCTGCATAGAATATTTTGAATGCTGTATAATTATTTTGTGCATTCAAAATATTATACATTCTTTGTAGCATCAATAACACTTGAATTTGCCGTCAATTTGCATTAAGACTCAAGTTTTTGAATATCAGATATATCTGGGTGAGATCACTTATCGTATGGGATAGGGTGTTGTTTTCACCGTTTTAGTAAAGCATTTGTTGATCATTTCGAATGTATTTCTGTAAAATATATATGTTCTACTGTTCTATGCCTTTAACTTTCTGATTGTAAATTTAATTTGATTAATCTCTCAAATATTACAAATTATGTTTTTTAAGAGCAAGTTTAAAATAGTGATGGGAGCTGGCTATAGTGTAACTGTGAATGTGCATGGCAATTATGCAGTGTGGCCTTACAGACTTAACAAAGAGGCACAGGTATTTTGTATCTTAGAACCATAGATTAAGTCAGTTCTACAATTTGCTTTGGCTTATTAGTATATGGAATAACAAACATACTGCCTTTACCCTTCCTAAATGAAGGGAACTTTGTTGTCAACTTTTAGATCAAGGCAAGTTAGTTAAAGTTTTTCAACAAAGATCATGTTTTAGGGAGGGTCTTTATATTTGTGTTGATTTTTCCAGTATGAGTCATAGGTTTGAATGGATTCAATTACATCAGAGAGTTATCCTTTTTTTTTTTTTCTTTTTGGGTCACACCGGAGTTACTCCTGGCTCTGCACTCAGGATCACCCCTTGCGATGCTAAGGGATATGGGATACTGGGACTCGAACCCGGGTCAGCCGCATGCAAGGCAAATGCCCTACCCGCTGTTCTATTACTCCAGCCCTAGAGAGTTATCCTTTTTGTACTAACTTTTGTGGTTTCATTTGGCTGGTCTAGGTCAAAACTCCAATTTCCAATCATGAAATCAAACCAAAATAAACAATTTGCTGTAGAATTAACTAATGGATTTGATCTAATTTGTGACCTGATTTGCACCAGAGTTTATTGGTTTTAACGTAATGACTATTTAAAAAATTAAGTCCTTATCTTTAGGAATTTTCCAGAAATTACACTAATTATATTTTCCAAATATCTATTTGGAAAATATGGCACATTTGATAAGAGACAGAAGACAATGTAAACATTATATATTTTTGTATAAAGATAGCACAACCATCTCTGCAGTAATTTCCTGTAGGTTCTTAACAAAACAATTTAAAACAGACAATACAATAGTGAAAATTAAATGTTATCTCCTTATTTGAGAGGTGTGTTCACAATGCCAAATAATCACTCATTGATTTTCCCCTTCGGGCTGACCAGTTGTTTTGTTCCCCTCAAGTGTCACCTCAGCAAGTGCTCTAGGGAACTCACTATAAACTGAAAGATCTTAAGAGGTTTTTGCCCTATAATAGGTCGTTATAGTTAAGACAATATTGCACAGCTCCTGATACTGGTGCGGTTCTTATTAATTTATAAACTAACATGAAAATTCTCTATTTGTGGCCCGAGAGATAATACAGCAGTGAAAGGGCTTGCCTTGTACACAGCCAACCTGATTCAATCCCCAACATTATATATGGTCCCCGGAGCACCATAAAAAAGTGACTCCTGAACACAGAACCAGGAGTAAGTACTGAACTCCACTGGGTATGGCTCAAAAAACAAAACAAAAGACTGATAAAATAACATCCACATCTTCTTTTAAGGCTGAATTGCATACATGCAATATATATATATATATATATATATATGATTTCTCACACTTAATTTTTTGTCTGTTATGATATATCTGGAAATCAGATGTTTATTATAAATTATATTTCTTTAATATGTGACTAAGTAAAGATAGATGTTATTTATTTTTGAACTTCTGCCTAAAATCTTAAACCATGCTAATATCAATTCTGAAAAATATGTTTAAAAATAGGAACAACCGGGATGTACTATTTTATGACTGAATGCTAAAGCTTTTATACTGAAAGAAAGCCAAAAGACAGGGAAGATTGAAAGACTCCAAATGCATCAAGTCTAAAAACGCCAAAAGACAAGCTAGAACTATAAAGAATTCTTGTCATATTATTTTATTCTTCTCTATACCGCAAGGATAACTTAAACCTATTGAATTCTTTCAAAACTTGGGATTGAATATTTGTTGTCAAATGCTTACAAAATCTTACTATTTTTAAATAGATCATCTTTTAAAAATTTTGGTTATATCTTGAAATAAAAAAAATAAGAAGAGCAATCCAAGACTTTCTCATAGAATTATTTTTGCTTTCACTTTTGCAAGGAAACAAGAAACTGTTGATTCTCTTTCTCTCAAAATGATAGTACTCTTTTTCCTTTTTGAATATTTGGCTTTTTTTTTAACTCTATCATGATATGAAACAGAATAGCTACACATGAGAAGAAACAGAAATTCTTTGTTGATATCTACATATATATGTATATTTCCTGTGGTTTAAAATGTACACAGATTCTATATTTTCTTGCTGTGATTTTCAGCTGAGAGTGACTTTGCCCCATACTGCTTTTCTACCCACTAGGTCTTCAAAGTCATTGGGCAATTTTTTTATATTGTAATTTGGGTATTTGATGGGGCTACTGGCATCCAATAATTAGAGACTTGGGATGCTACTGAACATTCTAGAATTTAACAGCTTCCATAGCAAAGAATTATCAAGCATGAATCTTCAATAGTGTGGAGGTTGAGAAATCCTATTCTAAAACAACCCCTCATAAATCTTACTTGACCCTTAAACCCATCTGAAATCTGGATGATTTCTGTCTGTTCTATCGTCAAACTTTCTTGGCTTATCTCCCCACTTCCAAGTAAAGACTGGCAATTTTCCTCCACTCTGCTACTAGGAGCAATAAAGTTCTGTGGAATTCAAGAATTTGTGGTACTTATTTATTTCAATTTCTCCTTTCATTTTATCTTTTTAGCATAGTGAAGTTTTTTTTTTTTTTTTTTTTTTTTTTTTTTTTGCTTTTCGGGTCACACCCAGCGATGCACAGGGTGCATCTTGGCTTTACACTCCTGGCTTTGCACTCAGAAATTACTCCTGGCGGTGCTTGGAGGACCATATGGGATGCTGGGGATCGAACCCAGGTCGGGCGCGTGCAAGGCAAACGCCCTACCCGCTGTTCTATTGCTCTTGCCCCCTAGCATAGTGAAGTTTTTAATGGTCCTCCTCTCTCGTTCTCTTCCCCTGCACCCCGCCCCAAACACACACACACACACACACACACACACACACACACACACACACTTACCTTTCTATCTTTCTTTAGGTCTCTCGTTCGTCTTTCCATTTGAGAGCAGGAGGTTGGCTCCAAGGCTTGGAAGCTGGCCCCACATGCTGGAGGAAGGGGCAGCTCACATAGAGAAGGGAACACCAGGTAAAGTGTGGTTTGAGGACCCCCACGGGATGGGAGATACACTCTGAAAATAGAATATAGACCAAACACGATGGCCATGTAGTGCCTCTGTTGCAAACCACAACACCCAAAAGGAGAGAGAGAGAACAAGGGGGAATGCCCTGCCACAGAGGTGGGGTGGGGCAGGGGGATGGGGTGGGAGGATGGGAGGGATACTGGGAACATTGGTGGAGGGGACTGGTCACTGGTGGAGGGATATAAACAAAATGCAAACATGAAAGTTCACAAGTTTGTAACTGTAACTCATGGTGATTCACTAATAAAAATATAAATTAAAAAAAATTCCAATGAAAAAAAAAGGAAAGCAGTCCTAATCTTTGGCATCCTTTCTTACATAGCACTGCTTATGTACTCAAACTACTTTTACAATGTATTAGTTATATTAGGCAATATTGAGCCTTGAACCAGATCCAGGCAAGCAGGACCTGGGAATTGTTTTATTGGCTATATTACTTTATCTTTTTGAGATCATGCCTTCAGAAACTCCGGGACCACCAGAGAATCAAAACATGGAGTTTTTATGCAATTAGAGAACTCACGCCACCATTATTGCTCACTCTTCTTTAAAGAACAGGGCTGGATCGATAGCACAGCGGGTAGGGCGTTTGCCTTGCACACAGCCGACCCAGGTTCAATTCCCAGCATCCCATATGGTTCCCTGAGTACCACCCTGGGGTGATTCCTGAGTGCAGAGCCAGGAGTAACCCCTGAGCATCACCAGGTGTGACCCAAAAAGCAAAAAAAAAAAAAAAAAAAAGAACACTAGTTATACGCATTGTATACTGTGTGGTGCACTTTTCATGCATTATGTTGACTGTGTAGACTCTATTAAGTATAACTACACAGAGGAAAAGCCAGCTCAAAGAATTTTAGCGACCAACTGAGAGCATTAACTGTAACCAGGAATTGTATCCAGGACTGTTTAGATGAATGCCTTCACTCTTTCCACTGAATTCCTTTGCTTCCCTGTCCTGAATATAGTTAAGGACCTCATAATACACCTAAATTTGTGCAAGCAGCACAACCTAGGTCACTTCCTTAAAGTCACTTTTGGTGACTTTCCTGAAACCATGAAACGACTTTCCAGAAGAGTTGGATGGCTGAATGAAACTGATCTCATCATGTTTTTAATTCAATTCGAAACTGATATTTTATTGGCTTTCACTCCTTTTTAAAGTACTAATGTAAAATGGGTTTTATTTACTTATCAGATATCTAGCATAATTCTACAATTAGGTGCTAAAGTCCTTGATAACCCCCCGCCCAGGGTTTCCAAATCAGTGTGGTATCTGCAGGGACTCAGTGTTGTACAGTCTGATTGGTGGCGGTGGCATGGTTTGATGCCAGGCTATTGCATTATGACACACTTTTTCTCAGTCATCCATTTTCTTTGCAAACCTTCAAACTGCTTACCTGTCAAATCAGAAAAGTGACACCAAATCAGAGCACTATGGGGCATTCTAAAGGCTCAACACCTAAACACTATTAATACCAGATAAGCAAAGAACCGAAGTTCCTTCTTATTCCCATATAATCCAGAGAACAGGGCATGAGTATCCTGAAGGGTGTGCCTGCTAATAAATAAAACATTCAAAAACAAGGCAAAGTGCTTTGGTGTTACATAAAAGAGATGTCACTTGTTTGATAACAAACCAGAGAAGGGATAGAATACAACACAGAACTTCAGTGGGAGATCCTTTAAGCAGATGTATTCTATTCTCACATCCCATTTTTGTTGTTTTGCTCTGGTGAAAGTGATTTCTCTTTCTTTGCTTAACCTGTGTCAGAGAATTCCTGTGTGTAGCATGGCAAATTACTGCCATATCCTGTTTCAGAGATGACTGCTCTTCCGTCACGGGTGGGAATTTTCCAGTGCATAAAAGTGTGAAAGTGTATTATAAGGTTGTGAATGTTTTTGCAAACAAGATATTCTAGATATTATTTCTACCCACAATTTACTTTTGTGCTTTGAATGTGTGTGTGTGTATGTATTTTACAAAATCCTTTCTAATGCTATGCAAATAGTTTTAAGTCCCCCACATTAATCTCACTATCTCTTGTATTTTCTTTTATTTATCTAATTGTGACATATCAAAGGTTATATTATTTAAAAAAAAAACCCTCACCATCCTTCATGCAGGCTTTTTAAGGCTGGAAAAGTTCAATGTTCACCATATCAGACTCTACCATAAGAAAAAACTCTGGCCACAGTAGACACTTGAAGAAGAAATGAGAACTCTAGCGAAGCTTTTTCCTTCTCTAGTAAAAGTGACATACTGCTTATACTATGAGAACTTCTTATTTATCCTTTCCTCTATTTTCATTCCCTGACCACCTTTCATCCATTTTTGTTGCCTTGAATAAAGTAATGATGGCTGGATTTGCAGTAGCCATCTTGTGATCAAGAAGTGCTAAGAAAATAGAAAATTTTGACTCTGGGACTGAAGAATTGAAAGCAGCATGTGTCTATCTCCAGACATGATGTTATTGCCAGATTTTTATGAGACCAAAAAAAAAATAAAAAAGAAAAGATCCCCATTGCTTTGAATTGCAGCCATCACATTTTTCTTTTATTTCTGACTATTTTCATCCTGATATGGTACTTAGAAGAATACATTCCACTTAAGTATGAATCTCAAAACTTCTCCATTAATTCTTCTTTTAAAAACTCCCTTCCTTCAGCAATATGTAAATGATCTAATCCACATCTTTATCTCAATTATACACAGATCTTTTCTTTTTTTTTTTTAATTGTTGGGAGGACCATATCTGGTGATGCTTGAGGAACTAGCATTATCACTCCTGGCCCTATCTGAAACATTTGGTGCCAGAGGTTAAACTCCTAACCTTGTATATGAAAGGCATGTGCTTGTGACTCAGCTACATGCCAATCTCATGTTCTGTTTTCATAGTATTGACTGAACACTGTCACTGGGCTTCTGTTTACTTCTCAGCTTGGCACTATTATTACCTCACACTTTGCAATTTTCATTCCTCTGTTGGTTAGTATTTTATCCTGTAGAGATATTCTTATTTTTACATTTCGCTTTTTGTCTTTGAGTCGTGAAGCCTGGTTGGCTTTTATTCCTTCTTTTTAAGATGTATAATACAGGGCTCTTTCTCATTAGACACTTTAGTAGGTATTTTTGATGGATGGACGCACTTCACATTGGGTTCTGCCAGCTGCTACTAGGCAACCAGAAAGAGTGTCAGTGTGTGATGGTATTCACACACAGAGCTAGGCCTAGACGTATTTTCATAGTGTCACTTACTTCGACTGGGAATGAGCCAGACTTGTAACTTGGCTTTGTCACCCCTCCCCCTTCTTTTGCTCAGAACTGCTTTTTCTCAATAGCTCCCCACGGCAGGATTCTTTTCAGAGCTCTAGGCCTGAACATTTATGTGGCATGTACATTAAGAGAGTTCTTTTTTTTCAAAGTGCAAATCTTTTCTTCTTGATTTGGCAACTGACTGTGGTTATTTCTATTATTAAACATCAATGATTCATATTAAATAACAGTAGTTATTCAGAATGAGAAGGTATAATATAAGGTAATAAGGTACCTTCAGCTGTGCATTGCTTTATGGAATCTGGACGATTTATTATTTTTTTCATATTTTATTTCTAGCTATCCCTATGTTTCCAGTGAAATGCCCACACATTATTTCCTTTACACAAAATTTATCTATTTTTTTCTTAAGAAAAAAGAAACATTGAAAAGGGTAATGGATTCCGACCCTTTGAGTATTGACTTCTTTTCTTTATACAAATACTTGAAAATCCTCATTAATTAGAAACAAAGCAGCACCTCCCACATTCATTTCACTTCTCTGTGTCATCTCTGACAGTAAGGAGAGACAAACATGTTTTCCCTCATTACTGGCACTGTTCATGCAGTACAGCTCAGAGAGCAGAACTGTGAACAAATGCAAGAATGTAGGAAATCAGTCAAATATAGTTATGGGCTAACATGTCCGATGATTCAATCCTGGAGAGAGGAAACATGCTACATCGTTCTATTTTTCCATATCATCAAGAATTTGAAGTCTTCAGTAGCTTCCCCATATCACATCTTCAGGAACTGATTAAATATACTTGTCTCTGACTTGAATCCAATACGGGAAGAGCAGAGAGAGGATATATATATATATATATATATGTATATATATATACATATATATATAAAATATATATATATTTTAAATTCAAAAGGAATGCAAGCTGAAGAAGATGAGTTGATTGGAATGAATTGCTCAAGCTCACACTGAAAGACTGTAATATGTCTTTTTAAAATCTCCAACCCTTCTTTGTGCACTCAACATGGGGCTATCCTGCTCTCAACCTACAGGCATATACAAAGCTACAACTCCCAGTACTTCCCTTTGCGCAATCTTCCAGTTAGATTCCCACTTAGAAGGCAGGAAAGCTGCTGGCAACTGTAATTGACGCTCAAGTGTGCTATGAGTTGAAAGTGTGTTTGGGGTATAGAACTGTTATCACACCCCTCCCTGTCTTATTTTCACTTGCAGCTCAGCTATACCCTCACAGCTTCCCCACTATCCACTCAATTGCAGTATTGAAATGCCTAGCTTCAAAGTCAGCCTTGGTTCAAAGATCAAACTTTATAGCCTGATCTTCTCATCGAGATGCTTTTCCTCTCTCTCCCTTTACTCCTTCATTTTGAACTCTTAATTGAAGAAGCTGTTTGTTTTGACTTCAGACTTCTGTGTTTCAGTCTGTGGTTGATGAGTGAAAACCTCATGGCAAGGCTGCCTGGAAATATGTTGTGGAATATTCTGAGCATATCAGTCCCAGACATCTGACCAGAGATAAAGATACAGTCATTCATCAAATTCCAGTCAGTAGTGAATACCATTCACCTGTTACTACTTAAGCAATACTCTTAAAAAAAAATAACAATTAATCCTGCCTACTACTCTTTTCCAGCTTGTCATACTCAACCATCCTCTTGTTTATAAACACGTCAGGGGCTTAATCCATTGGTATTTAAAACCTACTCATCATCTTTCCACATATGAAACTCTCACAAAAGGATGTTTCCTGGAATATGACTTCTTGATGTGATGAGAGGGAGGTTGTTGTGCTGAACTAGTTATGGGACATTTAAGTCACTTCACAGCAAAAGTCCCTATTTGAACACTTTCACAATTCCAGAGCATTGTTTCAGCCAGCCTCACATTTAACTGTGACATAATCATTCCCAAGAAATTTTGTTTTTTCTCCACTCTGGAGATGACACTCTGGAGAAGACACCTTTAGAGAAATCATATAACTTGCGAATTTAATACTAGAATTGAAGACTGTTGCTGTTAATTGCTCTCAATCATGCTATCTCATTTCACTTAGAATACTAATTAATAACCTATTGAGACCACCAAGGCCATTGAAAAATCTTATAAAAGCTGTAACATTCCTAGAAATTGTGTAAATGTACTTCTACACTCAATATTTCACATGATAAAAGTCTTAGTCAATTGGACCCTAATTTTTAGACTGTGATCTAAAAGTAAGTATGGGAAGTTTGGAAAAGGGATGGGACAACACTGGCTACTAATAATTTTGGAAGGGTGGTAAATTGGAGCCATATCCAGTGATGCTCAGTGGATATTCCTGGCTTTCTGGTTAAGAATGACCCTGGGGATGCTCAGGGAACCATATATGGTGTTGGGGATATAACTGGAGTTGTCTGCATGCAAGACAAACACGATAGGCCCTGTTCTATTTCCATAGCTCACCCTCTACACATTTCATTAGGATAAGGAAGTCACACCAAAATGAACTAATTGCTTCAAGAATGATTATGGTTACATAGTTAATTTTGTTTGAGACTCATTTGTCCTGCGTCTTCTACTAAGAGCCCTTCAGGGGGTGCTCCAGCTCATGGTCCTTGTAGCTTTCTACCTAGTTTCTAATAAGAGTAACTTTGTTATCCCATTTTCCAGAAAGGGCTGAGGTTTAAGAAATGCATCATGGGGCTGGAGTGATAGCATCGTGGGTAGGGCGTTTGTCTTGCAAGTGGCCAACCCGGGTTCGATTCCCAGCATCCCATGTGGTCCCCTGAGCACCGCCTAAAGTAATTTCTGAGTGCATAAGCCAGGAGTAACCCCTGAGTATCTCCGGGTGTGACCCAAAAAGCAAAAAAAAAAAGTACCAAATATTACAAAATCATAGAACTTACTGTTGTTGATTAAACAAGAATTTGAACCCAGGAGTTTAAACTCCAGTTCCTGATTCCACCACTCTATCAGCCTTCTCTTTGACTTATACCAACTTTACCCCATGAGTTTTGCTGAGAAATATCTTCATTATGGTTTAAACAAGGGGTATCAGGCAATGAACTCACTACCAGCATTTGGGCAGACTGTTCCTTTACTGAGAACTGTTCTTAGCCTAAAAGAGCTCCTTGAAATGTGGCATTATTTCATTCTTGATAGTGTTAAAATTACATCAATGCTATCTTTCTTTTGCATTTATAGTAGTACTTACAGTGCTAATCTGCTGTATTTTATGACTGAGATAATTTTCTAACTCAAATTGCAAGCCCCTTGGGTATGAACTATATCTCCATACAAACTACATATTCTCCAGTAGTGATACTTATATTCTACCATCTATGTCCGCAATTTGGGAGTCTCAATAAAATTTTGACAATATTTCTTGTGGAATCGAGCATTTCATTAAAGCTTCTTGGTGACTGGACATTTCTAACAGATTCCATGGATCACAACTTGAGTAGTACTGCTTTAGAGAATACAAAGGTTCAGTGACCTTTGCTAAGAACATGTTACACATGAGCTACCTGTAGACCAGGATTAGCTTACTTATTCAACAATCATATTGAACTCCAATTCTCTGTCAGATATAAGAAACAGCGGGTAGAGCGATTGCCTTGCATGCTGCCGACCTGGGTTTGATTCTTCCATCCCTCTCAGAGAGCCCGCCAAGCTACTGAGAGTATCCCGCCCACACGGCAAAGCCTGGCAAGCTACGCATGGCATATTCGATATGCCAAAACTAGTAACAACAAGTCTTACAATGGAGACATTACTGGTGCCCGCTCAAGCAAATCGATGAACAATGGGATGACGGTGCAATACAAACCTGAATTTAATTATGACAAGTTTGATTTGTACTTCATGTACCAATTAATTTTATTTGTATTTTAGGTATTAATTTTATTGTATGTTATGGGATGGAGTAGGAATAGTTATCCATGAATAACTGGGATAAGTATGGCATATAGAGATAGAGATCCTTAAATATTTTTTCTCTTTTCACCAGAATAATTTTTTTCATGATACAAGGCATATAGGTATATAAATTAGGCATTCAAATCAGACATTTTCTGTTAATAAATTTTAAAAACATTTAAAAATAACTCCCATATTTAGTTATATGACCCCACATAGAGTCATGACCCACCATCCCCCCCCAATTTATTTAATATTGTGGTCTTTAGAGTTGTCCATGATGCATTTGTTATAGGCATTCAATATTCTAACACCAATCCACTACCACTGTGACCATTCCTCCACCATGGTCTCCATTTTCTCAACTCTGACCCACCGTTTAGGAAGCTAGCTAGATGCTAGAAGAAATCAGATTTGTATTTTAACCCTTCCGTGGCCCTTTATTTATATTCATAAGACACTTATTTATTACTGGACAATGTTCAATAAAAGTGTGTATTTATCAACACATTTTATTGAACATTGTCCAAATATAGGTCATTGTTCTAAATATAGAGGGTTTGTGGTCTTAATCTAGACTCTGGAAGAAAGTTAATCAGGTAAATTAAGCAATGTAGATGAGTGTGAAAGAGGACTTGGGCAGAGTATTAAAATAATAAAGAACCACATCTGCATAAAATTGTAGCAAGTAAACGTTTGTTTGGGATATGAGTTGTCTAAACAGTAATCAGGGCGGCATAACAGGTCCATGATGCAGTGGACCTTACAAATGTAGGATTCCTGGCATGGATTCTCAATTCTATTTAATGTTGTGAAAGTCTCAGTTTCCTTGTCTGTAAAATAGTAATAATTATTATAGGCTCTTCCTAAGCATTAAATGAGTAATTCACATTGAGCAGGTAGCACAGTGTGAGAGCTCAAAAACCAAGCTTCGGGTAGAAAGACAAGTGTAAAAGAGCATCTTGTATATGTGAATCTGGAATTGGTTACATTTGATTGGGGTGATGTGTGAGAACAGAGAAAAGGCAGGAGGTGAAGGGAAGGAATGCATTTAGAAATCTTTTTGTACTAAAATCAGGGCTCCAAGAAGAAATTCACAAAGATGAGAGCGATGATGGGGTGATGGTAGGGTGACATGGGGGCTAACGGGGCCCTGGCTGATGGAAGTAAGACAGCATCTGACTAGTGATTTTTAGTTTTCTCATCTATGATGTGAAAACTTTTTGAATTTAGATTGAGCACCGCTCTGCAAGGTCAGGCTGATGCTCTGGCCTGGTGATCCAGGTTCTCTCATTGGCTTCATTCTTCTGCCCAGTTTTTCTGACCCTTCCCTTAGTAATTTTAAGCCTGAATTTCTGATCTCTGATGTCTGGCTTCCACGCGTGTCACCTTTTGCACCTAGACAAAGCTATCTTTGGACTAACAGAAAGCCTCAGCTTATAATATTGTAGGTACAAATTAAATATGTATGCATGACAAAGAGTGGATTTTAAATTTTTTTCATGAATCCCTTATTTGTCTATACCTTGTCATGCCTGATTTTCCTAAATTCACCACTGCTTGATTCATGCTTCTTATTTGACCCTCTCTGCTTCAAATCACCTAGGTTCTCACATAGTCCTATTCTGAAAAATATTCCTCTAATCCTACTGTAAAATATTTTCTCAAATGAAATATATCCTCAATTGGTAATTATTAAATCCTTGATCACTAAGTGACTAAAAATTCAAAACCCTCCATGTTTCTTTTTGTAGTCTCTCACTAGCACAGAAACACATATGTGCACTCATTCATATAATTTTGCATGTAGGTGCTTTTGTCAGGTTCCATGAGAATAGTGTGGCAATCTTGACATTTATTAATGTATCTTTGTTGGACTAGAGCAATAGCACAGCAGGTAGGGTGTTTACCTTGCAGGTGGCTGACCTGGGTTCAATTCCTCCGTCCTTCTCAGAGAGCACTGCAAGCTACATAGAGAATCCCGCCCACACAGTAGAGCCTGTTGTGGAGTATTCGGTATGCCAAAAACAGTAACAAGTCTCACAATGAAGATGTTACTGGTGCCCGCTTGAGCAAATCGATAAACAATGGGACGACAGTGCTCCAGTGCTATCTTTGTGTGTACATACATGTGTGCTTGAGTGGGGTTCAATATGTTTCTTCTAAAAACAAATCCATAGTTTATTTGAACTTACCTCTCCAGGCCACACGGAGTTCTGGCTTTGTCCTCTCCAGATTTTCAAAGTCTTGCTCCCAAAGCTTCCTTTGACTGCATTCACACATTTGCTGTAAACTTTATCCACTTAGATTGCAAAAACAGATTTTCCTACAGAAGGAAGTCAGAGATGAAGTTTGAGCATGGCTGCAGAGAGTAGTTTGTGCAACATAAGAAATCCCAGAGAAAGGAAGTTGTTCTTATTTTTGGTTTATCCTTTCTGTTAGTTTGGCTCAGGCTTTTCCTGGCAACAAATTTGTTTCCTACCCTTCTGTTGCTTGACCCGTCTATGCATCCCCTCTAAGTATGAATGGAAAAACATCTCTATTTTAGATTCATTGTCTCTGCTATCTGAAAAGATTGGGCTTCCTCTTTGCTACATTCTCCACAAGAAATGACCAGGTAAACGTCACTCCTCTAGCTGACTTCTGAAATGCTAAATGAAGTTATTCTAGTCATTGACTTTCAAAGTGGGGTTATGAAAGGAAAAAGAAAGAGGAATATAGACAAATCTTTGAAACTGAACTTAATATAGAAATGAATATTTCTATCAGTATTTCATCATCTAGATTGCTTTCTTCCTATTGCTATACAAACACTAAATAGAAAATAGTAATGGATTCTGTTCTGGTTATTTATATTATTTTAACTTTATTGTTTTTTAATCCAATGCATGTAGAAAAATGTAAAACATACTTTAGTACCCCAATATCTAGAATTTTACCTTCTTCAGTTTCAGTTATCTGTGCTCAATGGGCATTGGAAAGTTAATAGAAATTTCCACAAAAACATGTTTTAAAGTGCATACCATTCTGAGTAGCAAAATGACATCTAGAGCTGTTCTATTCAATCCCTCCTGAACTATAAATCTTTCCTGCCAGTTATAAATCCTATATATGGTGCTGTCTCTTAGTCACTTAGTAGTCATGTTGGTTATAGTGTTGTATCATAGTACTTGTGTTCAAGCAAGTCATATTTTACTTAAGATGGTTAATTATCGCTTGACGTTACATCATCATGCTTATGTCATTCTTGTCACTTTACATTATGAAGGCATCGCTTCATCTCACATATCACAAGAGTTAGAGTGAGCAGAGTATAAGGTATTTTGAGAGAACATATACACATACATTTTATTAACATATATTAGTATAATTGTTCTATTTTATTATTTGTTATTGTTGCTAATCTCTTTTTAAGTCTAATGAATAAATTAAGCTAGTTTGTTGGTTTGTGTGTAGGGCAAAGTAGCAAGAATAGGATTATAGGATTAAAAAAATTGATGGTGGTGCCAGAAAGAAAGTACAGTGGGATAAAGTACTTGCTTTGTACACTCCCAATCTTGTGTTTGATCCCTGGAACCCCAAATGTCCTCAAGTGTCCCAGGAATAATCCCTGAGCACAGAGCCAGGAGTAAGCTCTAAACGACATTAGCTGTGCCCCCAAACAGAGAAACTCCCTAGAAAAATCCATTTTCAGGCATGCATGCAGTCTTAGAACATGTTCTCCATAGATTGGGGGGAACTACTGTACATGTTAGATAACTCTTTGGCTAAGGGAGTGAAATAATTGTGCACGCCACCTTTAAAGAAATGTTGCTATGTATTTGCTACTCTTCATTTTTATTCCTTTCCATAGCAGTGCCTTACATTTTGTTCCTTTCCATAGCTGTGCCTTTAGTTGGTGCTCTTTATTCAATAGACGAAAGAGTAATTTAATTTATATTATTTTAAAATTCCACATCAAAGTTATTAAACTAAAATGTCCCCCCTGCCCTTGAGACCAACTCACACAGCAACACTTAAATGTCCACTGAGAATATTCCAGTTACTGTTGTGCTGTGTGTGCTTATGTGTGTGTGTGTTAAATGATGTAATGCATTTTAAATTATTCTAGTAAAGATAAAGTTTCCAACTCAACCTAAAATTTTTTATTTAAATGATTTTGCATAGTTTTACATAGTTGAATTAAATCACTGAATCATTAAATGGAATTAGTTTATTTTATTGTGTGGCAAAACACTAGGGGCAGGACTTTTAATTTAGTGTACATACAGTCAAGAAGCAAAGTTAAAAGGACTCCTTTGCCTATAATTTATACCACTCTGCCCTGAAGCAAAGGTTAGATTTCTTATGCATCTTCATCTTTACTGTTTGCATGAGTAAATAAATATGTGCAGGTTGGTGATGTTCTATTGGAGGACACAATCATACATAATTTTCATGATTTTCTTTCATTTACCAAAAGGTATTTTAAATTTCTTTGAAAATACATTTTATTTTCCTGAACTGTAATTGCCAATGAATATGTAAATATTGTATAAACCTTAATTTCTTCTAAAAGTGTTTTCCACATCTTGTCTCTGCTCTTCCATTTATTATTTTACTTCACAAGGCTTGACCTCACTACAGACAATATTGTCCCCAAAATTGCTGTGCTGGAGTAGACTGATTATCATTGCATAAATATCATCTTCAGATAATATTTATTGACTGCCCACCCGTGGAAAGCACTGAACTAGGCCTCGCAATAAATGTTATTGAATAGCTTCCACCCTGTTCATAAGATCTGTGCTGCTCAAAAGTAAGACAAAAATTACCTCATATCCTATTTCCCCCAATGTACTCTGAATAGATTTAGAGTTGGATTTCTTCTTTCTACTTTGCGATCTGGAAACTCTCATTATGAAGCAGTTGTTCTTCCCATAAACTTTTTAGATCTCCATGAGCTCTCTTTTATTACTTTCTCATGCTAATATTCTCTCATATCAAGGAGTCCTTATGAGTAATAGCTGTAGGTCTTTCCTTGGTCATTATAGGCGACAAGACATTTTCATATGATAAAACTTAGGTGCACATGTAAATCACAGTTTGCCCATTTAATAGAAAATTCACCAATTTCCATCTTCTTGGTAATGTTTCAAGTACTTTAGATTGAAAGATTAATATTATATATGCATATCTGATTAATTTTTGAGTAATAATATAAACTGGACCTACAAGAAAAATGAAAGAAAAGTTTTTATATCAATAAATGTTTGAGTTTAGCATCATTTAGAAGCTATAGTAAATGATTTATATGGGAACAATTGGGGACATAGTTAAGTAATACAATACTCATAAATTCGTGTCTTAGGAGAGGCCATGGGGGCATTGCCTCATTGTTCTTTTGCTTTTAGAGATAATTGGATTTAGTATCACACTCATTATATGGCCCCAAGCAGACTGGTTCAAATCATATCTTTGTCTCACTTTGTTTAAGGACTTTGGACAATTCAACTATTTTGACCCTCAGTACCCTTACCTGTAAAATTAGAATAGTGATATCTAATTAAAAGAGTAGTTTGTTATGAATGTTACAGATAATTTAATGTAAAATGCCTTTTATGTAGTCAGTATTAGATATATGGTGCCTATCATTTTAACTGTCAGCAGTTACTGAAAATGTATTTAAAAATCAGTTAGGCTTCCAAAATTATATTTGGCCTGTAAATTTTATTAAACCTTCCATATCTAGTGAGATGTCCTTCCTGCATTCTTCAGTTTTCTTATGCCTTATATTGCTTTCCTTGCACAATTAGTTTATAGAAAAATGCAATGTGTAATCACAAATGAAATTTTTAAAAGCCTACATAGCAGGATTTAAATATCCAAATGTCCTTTAAAATGCCCCCATAAGGAGGTTTCATGTTACACCAATATTACTGCATTGTTTAACATCTCTTCAGCACTTCCTTTGGAAAATTGCCTTCAAAGTCAATATACAAGCCACCTGAGAAAACAGATTGCATTGCTCTGAAGACACACCCTTTTTATACTGTAAAGAGTGTCATGTAGCTTTATTATTAACTTTACTTTTGCTCTGAGTTGCTTTTAGATTTTGCCATCTTATTTCCTCCTTTTTCTTATAGTAAGCTTTTTTCCCTTCAGTTTCTCCTTACTGTTTTTTTCCTTCCCTAATTCAATTTGATTAAATCTGAATATACCAGAAATGAACAAAGGAAATAGATTCCTGCCCCATATAGAGTCTTCATTGTAGGGTTCTAGAAGCCCTTCTCTCCTAAAAAACAGACAAACAAACAAACACCCCCCAAAAACTCATTCTCCATGAAGAATTCCCTCTCCGTTGTATGTAAAACTCAGTAATGAGGTGAATCCATGTACTTGCTTTCACATGAGAAAATCCAGAATCTCCCTGTAGGCTCCTGACTCCAGATATTTCTTCTTGCATCCTATATTGTCAAGAGCAGTTTGCCCATTTGAACATTTTCTCCTGGGAAAATGGAGCCTTGAATGAGATGATGCAAGAAGTAACCGTGTTTATTTATTTTTTCTTTTTTTATTCTAGTCACTTCAGTGACAGAATGAAACTTCTAGTGTATTCTTTCACCAAGGCCTTGTAGAACTTCCTGTTGCCTATTTTCATTTTGACTTCCTTTTGGTATTGTGAATACTCCTACTTTTCCTTCATGTGGTGTATTTTGGCACTTTGTATATATTTATGTATATGTACATTATGGTACATAAATATTTATGTTTGCTTATGTTGGACAACTGGAGTTGACTTTTCTTGTTAGTTTATACAGATTGATATTCCAATTACCATTTCATTTCAATGGTGTTGAAATATTTGTATTAGCAATAATGTTTATTTAATCATTGGAATGCATTACTGGGTGTTGTTCATATTATTTTCAAAAAATAATCAGAATCCTCTCAATTTCCATCAAATACATTGGAAAATGCATGAAGGCAAAATGCTGATGAAAGTAATCAGAAGTTGATCTCTCAAGTTAAGGTAATCTATCATATCCATCTGGAATTGAGAAATGGAAACTTGGTGTGTCACAATCAAGAATCATTAGAATTGTGGGATAAGTTTAATTACTGCATATTCAATTATTGAGTTAAAAAGAAATATCAAAGTATAAACATTAAATATAAAGTTTACATGCAAATGTTTTCAGAGATGTTAAAAAATTCAATCAGCACAATGATCTTATTTCAGTTCTTAATATTTTAAACTTCTACTGTGATTTCTCACTAGATTTGGGAATGGACTAGAAAAACACATTGTAGTTCTTTTTACACTTTCAAATGTAAATTATTCTCTTTGTTCTCTGACAATACCTGCTAGAGTTGTGACATATTGTTACATATTGGGCAACTCTATTCTCCCCTAAAGGGCAATATTGTGTCTCACAGAATACATTGGATTAGAATTGTGTTATGTGTTACACTGAGTAGTTAAAACAGCAACAATAATAAAAGACATAAAGTACTATACTAAGATGGGCCTTCATACATTTTCCTACATGACTTGACATGCAATGTAAAGTCATTTGTGACTTTACAGTGGTAAAATTTTCCAAAGTAATACACAAACAGACCATACTCTCCTTAAGCCTCAATAATATCAGGATTTATCGAAAAATCTAGGCTTTGAAATCTAAGTAATACTTAATTTCTCTGATCTTTGGAAATGTGCTTAAGTACACAAAGGATATTTTAATCTATCATCTGTTGTCACAGCATGGTATTAAATGTAAGAGTTTGTTGATGCCCTTAGGGGAAATTTTATGTATAGAAAAGACCATTTGTTAGTTAATTTGCTTTTAAAGAATAATAGTTTATTGAAGTTGCAGATTTAAAATCATAATTCTTCCTTAAGTTTTAGGTTGACTTTGCAAAATTATATATATACGTATATGTCTATAAATACTAGTAAAGGATTTTGAATGACATTTGAATTTGTTTGCAAGTACATATACCTATAAGTCATTTGAACTTTGTTAACGGATTTGACATTTTCTTTCTAGTTGTGTCAATGACATGATAGACATGTATCAAGGATTTCATCATCTCACACTCAATTTATACATAAAAGACCATTCTCCGATTCACCTGTGCAAAAATCATGGTACAGACATAATTTTACCAAAGCTTCACTCATAGTGCCGGAGGCTTGAAACGTCCCTTGACTGTGGAACAGGAAGAGGCAAATTTTTGAGCATATTTACTCTGTGGACAACCGGACTCACCAAGTGGTTGAGGAAGACAGAGTGTGTTTAACAAAAGCAGTGCAGTCATTGCTTGTTAGCTTATTTTGAAGATAGCACTGATGTGCATGTTTGCTGGAGTAGGAAGAGCATGCACCTGGTGTTTGGGCAGAGAGTTGCAGTTTTTGTACCTAATAGCCTTCAGCCAATTAATGTAGAGGAAATGTAAGCAGGATGCTGACTCATGATATTTATATTGCATCTACTTCCTGATTAGAAGTCAAGGTTTCCGAAGATAAAGGCCTTTTCTGGGATGTAGTTCAGTGCTACAGTGCTTGTCTTGCCTGATCAGGAGTTGGATTCAACTGTAAGCAAAACAAAACAAAACACAATTTTGTGCTGGAGAAACAGTGCAAGGGTTAAGGCATTGCCTTCCAGGATGCTATTCTGATACAATATTCAGAACTACATATGATCCCCTGAGCATTGCCAGGAATGACCCCTGATCACAGAGCCAGATATAGCTTCTGAGCACTGCCATACGTATGGTCCAAATTACCTCTTAAACAATTTTTTTTAAAAAGATCTTTTATGTGCACTTATTCATTTATATACAGTGTTTAGAATAGTACCTCAGACCTATTCTCTAGTCAGTAAAAACCTTTCATTGGAAGAGGACTTAATGAATAATCAGCTGAAGTATTTGTATTTAGTCACATCAAATAAAGAATTATTAATGAAATAAGTGAAATAAGCTATCCTAATAAAAAGATTAGCCTGTTAAGTAAAGCAATGCTTGGAAATAAGGCCTGGGACTACCTCTGTAGATATTTGATTTGATGAGGAGGAGGCTACCAGCTATATATCCAGCAGTGATTACTCTTGGCTCTGTGCTCAGAGATTAATGCTAGGGAACAATCATGCTCTGCAGGACATGTGAAGTAGGAGATTAACTCAGGCATTGAGCATGCTAGTCATATGCTCTACCACTTGCACTATACCCCTGGGCCCGTTATTTAATTAATTGTTTACTGATCTATTTTTCAGACCACTCCAGGAAATTCTCAGGGGATACTCCTGGCTCTGCAATCAGGAATCACTCCTAATGTTGATTGGGTGTTCCATATGGGATTCTTGGGGATCAAACCTAGAGTGGCTGCATGCAAGGCAAGCACCTTACCTGCTATACTATCTCTCTGACCCCCAAAATTTTAAATCTGCATTGCTTAAATAAATTTTCTTCAGGATAAAAATATTTTTCTTCTTGAATTTTTGGAGTGCCTTTCTCAAGAGTGATATATCTGGTTGTCTTCTCAGTTTTCCAGAGTTATTAACTATATGATATTCTGATGAGACAGCAATTGCTTGTGTAAGCGTAGGTAATGTGGACTGATCCTTATGCTGCATATGACAGGGACTTTAAAGATAACACTGTAGTTATCTCTATTTCCACAAGTTAGTTTACCCTTTGATCCCCTGTTGGGTGGTTTCAACTGTTAGCTTTTGTAACTTTCTGTTCCTTAAAATATGCAAAATAATTTTCATCTTACAGTACAGAACCTGAACAGGAGGAAATTTGTGCATGTTCATATACTTAAATCTTTGCATTATCTTAACTCTTGACACTTCAAAATTTTTTTTATTGAATTCTGAAAATATCATAGACTTTCCAAGATAATTCTAAATTTTTCAAGAAAACCTTCATCAAATAAGAACACACTTTTAAGAACATACTTACAAAGTGTGTTCTTGTACCATGGTGCTATGTACCACGCAGTTGCTTTCTGAGATGCTTCGATGGAAGCATTGTGGGGTTTGGGGCCCTGTTCTTGTGCAACTACTGTATCACTACACAAGTCCAAGAGATAAAGTTCAGTCTGTAGAAATAATATGTTGGCAGATACTCTTCCCGTCCAAATTCTGGATTTTCCATGCAAGAATCCACTCTTCCTTTTTAACTATTCTTTGACTTTCCAACAGTGTAAAAAACTAAAGCACGCCGAGGGGGCGCGTGCACTCGCGGGCTCTCCGGGCGGCTCTGTCTCACCGCCCGCGTCCGGTGCCCCAGAACCGCTGTGTGTGCTGTCAGTCGAGGGCAGGCGACGGAAGGAAGAAGGAAGAAGGCCAAACTGGTTGCTCGATCCGTTTATTTCATTCTCTCCCTCCGCTTCTCTCCCGCTCTCCTGGATCTCTCCCGGTGGATCTGCCCCGTGGATCTGGCTCGTGGATCTGGCTCCCAACCCACTCTTACAGCCTAGTTAAATCTCCACAGCATCAGGGGGTTGGGGCATACACGTAGGTGTGGTCACCATCAATAGGGTAAGGTTCCTTTCCCTTAGGGGATGCTTCTCCTAGGACTTAATTATCTTTCAGCAGGAGGATCCACCCAAGGGTGGAGTCCCATGAATGTGTTTCTCTTCTCCTCAGCCAGCAAACACATAAGAATTAATAATATTAATTATTTTGTATGGACACAATAAGAGATGCATTAAAGCTTATAGAATTGCTCTCCTGGGGCCATCTCAATCTCAGACTACAGTGCTCAGGCCAGATCAGTCTTTCCTATCCCTGGCAGGGTCCCAGTCTCATAATTACTATTGGATCATGACAGCATTTGTCTATGATCAAGTTCTTAACTTATAGTTAAGAATTAGGCACTTTGGCCAGGCCCATCTCGATGCCAGGGTAGCACATAACTCACCGCTTGCCCTGGATCCTTCCTGTCCCACGTTGGGGACCCTACTTTGGGGTGCTAGGAAGTGAGGGCAACTGAGGCTTAAGTGGAGAAAGCAGAGGCCCGGGAGGGAATATTCGAGGCCAATTAATTCCCAAGTTATAAAAACATAATATTGTTTTCTTGTGTCTATACAAAACAGTCATAGCTTTTAAGTAAATTATTCAAAAGGCACAAGAAGAAGAGAAAGGCAATATTAACTTATATAATATAAATTCAGTATCCTAGGAAGGTCTGACCTTGCAAATTAGCAGAGTCAGATTAAGGGAAAGCCGAGGATTAACTCTTTTGGGGAAGAGAGCATGGAGAAGTGATTATAGCTAAACAAAGGGATGGGAGAGATTCAGGAACACCTTGATGGGTGAGACTGGGGTAAGTCTAAACTCTGGGTAAAACCGGGACAAGCTACTTGTGGCAAGGAGGGAAAGGACAAAGTAATGTCATCCTACACAACAGCATTAATTCTATGATAAACATAGTCTTAAAATTTATCATTCATTGTTTATCTACAATGAATATTGTTTATTCATTGTTTATATACACAAAATACCATAATAGGTTGCTTCCATCTCTATCATAATCAGACTGGAGCAATAGTACAGCGGGTAGGGCATTTGCCTTGCACGTGGGTGATCCAGGTCGATCCCTCCATCCCTCTTGGAAAACCTGGCAAGCTACTGAGAGTATCCTGCCCGCATGGCAGAACCTGGCAAGCTACCTGTGGCATATTCAATTTGCCAAAAACAGTAATAACAGGTCTCACAATGGAGACATTACTGGTATTCGCTAGAGCAAATTGATGAACAACGGGCTAACAGTGCAACAGTGCTACAGTGCTATCATAACCATCCTGCGGTGTAAGAAAAAGTATTTCCATTAAACATGCAGAGATAGATGTAGAGTTATTAATTTATACATAGTATGTGGCAGAACAAATATTTGAAAAATTTTGTCTGTTGTACATCTTCCTGTATGAACAATATTTTATCAGTAAGTGGATATTCAATGATGGCTAGTAAAGAACTGGTATTTTATATAATAATGCTACAGATGTATATATATATATACACACACACACACATATATATATTTGCTTTTTGGGTCACACCCGGCAATGCACAGGGGTTACTCCTGGCTCTGCACTCAGGAATTACTCCTGATGGTGCGCTCAGGGGACCATGTGGGATGCTGGGAATCAAACCCGCGTGGGCTGTGTGCAAGGCAAAAGCCCTACCCGCTGTGCTATTGCTCCAGGCCCAACAAATATTATTTTAAGAAGGTTCAGAATCTAGCTTCAAGAAAGAAAATTCTATTCTTTTCACTCTAGTTAAATTTATATATTCACCAGTATTTTTCAAGAGACTTAAAAATTATATTAAATGATAGACTTTATCTCCAATACATGAGGTTTTTGTCTGTTTGTTGTTAAGCCACACCTGGTAGTTCTCAGGGCTTACTCCTGGCTCTGTGCTCAGGAAGCCTTATGATGGGCTTGGGGGCCCATATGGGTGCCACAGATTAAACCTAGATCAGTTGTGTGCAAGGCAAATACCCTACCCACTATACTATCTCTTTGGCCCCTCCAACATATAGGTTTTAAAGAGAGCACGTTTTTACTAGAAAGGCAAAGATTATCCATGAAATTTTATATATAAAGGGCAGGTGAATGAACCCATAATAAAAATGATGATTTTTTTCCAGATACTCTGGAAGACCCTTAGATAGTGGAGAAGGACACAATAACTTGGTAGGTGGGAAAACACCCTCAGTGAAACTGAGCTATTGTTTGCATGTTTAAAGTGATAATGGAGATTAGAGATGCAGGAGGAATTTCTATATAAACTATAGTGTCATGACTTTATCATCTATTTCCATTATTTTAGCCATAAATAAAATATCTTTTCAATGGGAACAGTTCAGATAAGAAGAATGAAATGAAAGAGAATATTAGGGCATATTGAAATATCTAGAAGCTATAAGGGGAGAGGAAATTAGTCAGAAACATTGAGTTCTTCTAAGAAGCACTTTGAGTGCAATGTATGTCTTTCAGCAAGGCATTCCTTCTTATGTTATAAATGCATCTTTAAATGATGCTTCTGAGTTGAGTATGCTTATACTATAAGTAATATGCTTTAGGTAATTTTCATAATCATGGCAATGTTCTATATTGCTTTCCTAATCCCATTCTAACTGCAAATTTTTTCAGTGGGATACAAGACATGTAAAATTTGAAGATGTTGTTATGTAATTAGATGCTTCAACTAATGATAATCATCTGTATTAGAAAGAAATTAAATAGTAAGTTAACTTATATTAGACAGATATTAAAGATTCTTTTATAATTCCCATAGAGTGATGTTTTCAAAGCAATCATGTTATAAAAAACATTTGGGAGAACTTAACATTGTACTCTACATTATAAAAACAATCACAAATTTATCACAAAATGATAAGAACCTGAATTATTTAGAGTTTTACAGACTGGAGTGGTAGCTCAGTGGGTAGGGCGTTTGCTTTGTACATGGCCCACCGGGGTTCAATTCCTCCATCCCTCTCAGAGAGCCCGGCAAGTTACTGAGAGTATTCCGTCCGCATGGCAGAGCCTGGAAAGCTACCCGTGGTGTATTCGATATGCCCCAAACAATAACAAGTCTCACAATGGAGATGTTACTGTGCCTGTTCGAGCAGATCGATAAACAACGAAATGACAGTGACAGTGACAATGCTTTAGAACATTTCTAGAGAGAATAATTCTAAGGGACTCATGGTGTGTTCCAATGTTAAATGCCACTCATTAAATACTTTTTTTCTTATTTATAATTCTAATTTTCTCCTGCATTATATAATTTTTGGTCACTAAATGTGATTATTTACTGATCATATTTGTTATCCTAGCCCAACCCCACATTGTTCATTTAGGTTCTGTGATACAGTCATAAGTAACTGAGGAGCCTGGCAGTTAGACACCTAGAGCTCAAAATCCTGACTGTGGGATGTCAACAAAATTACCGAGACCTCAGTTATATGCATACCTCAGTTATGCATTTTTAAAATGGAGATAATCATTAGATTGTATGATTTTTGTACTAAAGCAATTTTATGAGTAAAAATTGCAGTATAGTGTTTGGTATACAGTGAGTTTTTAATACAATCAGCTGATATTTTTACCTTTCCTTTTATTTTTACATAATCTACTTTTTGACAAAGTGATAATTTAGTGATTCCTGGAGTCTATTAATCTTACTGAAATTCCATGCTATTTTTTAAAAATTTTGTTTGATTTCATATTATATAGAGCACAAAACAAGTATAAATGTTGGATGCTATTCTCAAATCAGGTTCTCATTAATCCTTCAGAAAGTCCTCATATACTGATTATTTTGTATCTAATAAATTATATCCAAGGCACACCATTGAATCATTGGATGACTATGTAGGGGTTTTCATATTGATTTAATATAGATCATTGTCTGAAATATCTGGACTATTTGTTGGTACTTCTTATATTGTCTTATAAAAGAAGCTGGTTATTATCTTCTGTTTAGATAACCTTACTTTTATGCACTTGGTTTATGCACTTGGTAACTATACTCTTTAGATAACCTTACTTTTATGCACTTGGTTTATGCACTTGGTAACTATACTCTTTACTTGGGTTTGACTTTGTTTTTTATTAAATATAGACTAAATTATCTTGATCTCCAAAAGCAAGTATGGCTTAGTAGACTTTCTATTTGACAGAAGACAGACAATTTATCTATCTTATCCATTAATCAATCTCTATGTACAACTACCCATATTACTGAATTTACTTTTCCTTTTTTTCTCTAATGAACTTGATACAATTTTTTGTGCAATAATTATCCAATGAAAAGATAATTTTTCTAATTTTGGCCTGACCAATATTATTGAGAACTGTTGTTTCAACTGTTGCTGAAAAATTGCCTTGCTTGTTTTACATGATATGTTTATTAATGCAATCCAATATAGCATTTGCCTTTCGTGACAGTGTTAGACTGCTGAACCATAGCCAATTTTTCATCCATTATTTCTTCCCTGGTATATCATAGAACATTTGTCTTTATTAGCTCTCATAGTATTGATTTCTGCTCTTCTCTTGTATTGATATCAAGGCATATTTTAATCATATTTTACAAACTTGATTCCAGTATCTTAACCTAAAAGATATCCATGTGAAAAATATTTTAAATGAACTTAAGAAAGTTATATTCTCTGCTCTTGAAAAACAGAAAAGTTCAATAGTTGATTGACAATAATTATTTTTTGCCCAAAGAGAGTTTTGTAGATATAAATTGCCAATGGCAATAAACTTAGAGTAGTGTTTATCTTGAAAACTGAGACAAGATTTCATGTTTGCAAAGTCTGTATAATGGATAAACTTTTTGTTTGCATTTTTGTTTGAGGTCCACACCTGGAATAGCTGAGAGGTTATTCTTGACTCTGCACTCAGGAATTACTCCTAGCAGTGCTTGGAGTACTGTATAGGATTCTGGGGATCAAACAACATTTATTTTTTTATTATTGGTAGGATTTCACCATGGAAATGAGGTTATATTCTTTTTGTGATTACTTAAAGGCTTGCTTCCAGCTACTGAGTGTAGTGGTAATAATCATTATTTTTGACCAATTAAATACTGTAAGAAATAATACAGAATGTCATTTAAAAATGTAGATATAACAATATTACATACTTTAAACCATTTTCCTTTAGTCTTTATATTTTAGAAAAATGCCTCTTTTAACTTTTTATAAAATAATTGACTATATTTTGATTGTTTGAAACCTCAGAAATTTAGTCCTGTTTGAAACAGGGACTTATGAATAGCTCAAGTGGTAGAGTGCCAGCTTTGCTGACAGGGTTGGGGTTCCAAGTTCGATTCCCAGCACTGCCTGACATGCTGAGTGGATTCCTGTGTCATTACACAGTGTGCAGTTTCTGGAGCAACACTGTCAAGCATATGGACATTGGTCACGGCAATAGCAGCCACACAATAGGACAAGAAGGAAAATTAATTATCAATAAAAATATTTATTAAAGAAAATGTAATGTAAAATAAATGAATAGGCTCCAAATTCCCAGTCAACAATTTATATCTTGGTAGAAACAAAATATGGAAGTTTCCATGACAGAATTATTACAAGGAGTATGTCCTTAAATTGAAGTTTATAAAGATTTATCTTTCTTTTGTTCTCACCTCTTTTCCACTGAAAGACTTACCAAAAAGTTACAAATGTATTTATATTAATCTCTGTTCCATTTGTCCTTCTCAAATTCAAGCCTTTTATGTCACTCCTTATAGTAAGATCCTGTTGCTCATCGATTTGTTCGAGCGGGCACCAGTAACGTCTCTCATTGAGAGACTTATTGTTACTGTTTTTGGCATATCCAATACGTACGGGTAGCTTGCCAGGCTCTTCCGCTCGGGCTCGATACTCTCAGTAGCTTGCTGGGCTCTCTGAGAGGGGCGGAGGAATCGAACTATGTCGGCCGCGTGAAAGGCGAACGTCCAACCGCTGTGCTATCGCTGCAGCCCTATAGTGAGATAAAAAATTAAATTCACATGATGTAAATGTTTTCTCAGTGTGTGTGCCACATGTCTGTCATTCCAGATAAAATCTGTGTATTCTTCCCTGACTCCTCTTTTTCCACTATGCATTCTTTCTTCCAGTTCTTTTGGTACATCCAACACCTCCCCCAAACCCCTGACCCCTGGGATCTGCACACATTTTCTTCAGCCTCAGGAAAAAGTTAATCTTGTTATAAAACTCCCATTTAAGGTGGTTTTGCTGGCACCATATATGTTCCCCTAAGCACTACCAGTAGTAAGCCCTGAGCACAGCTAAATACCTGCATCCCCTTACCTTCTCGCCCCACCAAATGATTCATTAATCTGAGAAGCTGGTTAATAAAAGTTTCTATATATGCACTATTCAGATTCTCATGTAGCCAAAAAGGTCTTGGAAAGAAATAGTTTTTCACCTGAGTAATTGCTTTGGTCAGAGTCTCTTGCCCTCGCACATGGCTGTTTTCACCGGGGCCCCTCGAAGGGGGTGGGTTGAGTTTCCCTCTCCGCCTTAGCAGGGCCCTGGCAGAGAAAACATCCAGAACCCAGCTACAGCCATGCTCAAGGCCCCTCTTCACACATTCCGACGAGCCTGACACATGAATGAACTGGCAGAGGAACCCAGGTGTGTGGGACCTGGGGCTGAGGTCTCGAAGTTTGCATGGATCAGGATTGGGCCTCTTCCACCCAGATCCCCCATTTTCCAGCAGTTAGGCAGTCACACCCAGAAACTGCCCCTGGCACTGTGTTATCCCGTCAATGGACAACGTCCAGAGACTATAAGACCAAGCTCCCCAAAGTGAATGTGGCCACGTGACATCTTATAGCCTAGGTTCTCCCTCTCAGACAACCTGGCAAGCTACTGAGAGTTTCCTGCCCACATTGGAGAGCCTTGAAAAATCCCCGTGGCATATTCACATATGCCAAAATCAGTAACAATGATGGGTCTCATTCCCTAAAAGAGCCTCCAATGCGGCAACATTGAGAAGGACGAGTAAAGAGATGCTCCTAAAATCCCAGGGCTACGACAAATGGAGACATTACTGAGACTGCTCGAGAAAATTGACGATCAACGGGATGATGATGATGATGAATTAGATCAGGTATCTGACTATGCTTCCTTATGGTCTCATTTCTTTCTGGCCTCTAAAAGAGGTTTCAGTCACAGTAGCTATAAACAGTTCCCTATTCCTTTTAAGAAAAAAAAAACAACAGCCCTTTATTTGTAAACATTCAACTATATTGTCCTTGTTTTTCCTAATGATAGCTATTTGTTGAAAGTGACTTTAAAGCTGGCATAAACTTAAAAAACAATATTGGTCAAATCTGTTTAGCTAGAAAGATTTCTCCAACTAGGAAAATACTAATAATACTTTTCCATTTTGATGCTAAAATTCACAGGAGAATTCTTCAGCTGTCTCAAGTGGGTTCAATCAAGGTGCACAGACTTGATGCATCATCGTAAAGATCTGATATCACACAGGGCTGCCGCTGTGCAGCCAGTTTGCGCTTCAAAGTCAGAAAACATGGGGCAACATCTCTGCCTGTTTCTTTTGAGTATAATTTACTGTGCGGCTTAAACTCTGGACCTGTTTAATGGTCCTAACAGCGGAGTTTCTAGGCCAATGACTAAATCAGCTGCAGTGCTCCTGCATTTGCAGACAAGCCTTATGATTTACAAAATTTAATAAGCCAGGCCCTCATGACATTCTCCCCCTGCCCAAAGATTCTGCTTTTTATAATCTCTGCCAAACAGGATGTCAAAGAAGCATATGCCCATAGGCATAAAGAAATCTTATTTTTACTTTTTTGTTGTTCAAAAACATAAATATAATCTTGCTATTGGTAATTCATTAACAGTGAATAAATTCTAGAACATTCCCCTTGTAGATATGGTAATGTTTTTTTTTTTTTTGCACTGCTTTATAGGAGTGATATTTCTTGGGTAGTATTTTTGTGAGTGTCTGCCAAATAGAGTACAGACAAGGTCAGATGACTTAACAGTTTCCCATCTGCACACTGATTCTTTAAGTCAAGGTTTGTAGTAAGTTAAATCCTTTGTCACAACCTGCAAGTTTATCTTTTGTGTTGAGGAAACATGTTTTGTTTTGGTTTCTTTGTCTTTATTTTCTTTAAAGCACGGGCTATTTAATAGAGTCATCTAAATGGTTTCTATTATTTCAGCGTGGGCTGTGTTGCTTTTTCATATCAAGATGGATCTTTGGGGTCAATTTTGGTTTTCAACTTAAGACTAAAAAGACATTGTAATGATTGTTTCATTTAAATTGGCCCTCTATTTAATGATGTGTTGTTGGTATTGGGTGCCCTGGCTTACCCGTCCTATGATATTGCTAATTGAGAAAACTGCAAAACTCACATTCTGATCCATCTGGAATACCTTGGTTAATAGTCGCTTGGTAACTGGCACACCTGGTGGTATTATTTGCTATTAAATAAAATGATACTATTCATCAAAATTGAATTAGAAGTAGCCCTGGGGTTATTCTTTTGAAGGGAGGTTGTTCCTGTTGAGATTGCTTATAAAAAAATAATATATTCCCTATTGTTTAAGGCTTATTCACCCTTCCTTTTAAGATAGATTTCCTTATACCAAAATAGCCACATATTTTAAATCTTTAAATCGGTTAGTCTTCTGTGTCCTGTTTCCTGTCAACCATTGTTCTTATCTCTTTCATTTCTCCCAATCAATGACTTGTTTTCTCTGTTGTGTGGTTCACATTCATGTATATTACTTCAGCAGCTTTTTTTCCACCCATTCAACTCGGTTCTGCATGCATTGTATCCTTATTATGAAGGTATATGTTTTGTATTGCTTGTGAAGATTGACTTAAGTATATTGATAAATATGAGGAAAAATAGATATATTTTATTATCATGACCTGTTTGCTTGAGCTTTGAGCCACTACAGGGAGCTTACAGGGGTGCATGACAAAACTAATTGTAATTACCTGGGTGTTTTCTACTCTTGCCCTGTGATTCTGGATGATAAATGTATTTACTCTTTAGTTGAAATTATTGTCTATGGCGCAGATGGGGGGAGAAAGGGACTCTCCTTCACTGCTGGTGGGAATGCCAACTGGTTCAGCCCTTTTAGAAAACAATATGTATGAATCTCAAAAAATTAGAAATTGAACTCCTATTTGACCTAGCAATACCACTCCTGGGAATATATCCTGGAGAGGCAAAACGGTATAGTAGAAATGACATCTGCATTTGTATGTTCATTGCAACACTGTTTACAATAGCCAAAATTTAGAAAAACTGGAGTGCTCAAAAACAGATGATTGGTTAAAGAAACTTTGGTACATCTACACAATGGAATACTATGCAGCTGTTAGAAAAGATGAAGTCATGAAATTTGCATATAAGTGAATCAACATGGAAAGTATCATGTTAAGTGAAATGAGTCAGAAAGAGAGAGACAGACATAGGTACTCACCTGTGGAATATAAAGTAACAGAGTGGGAGACTAACACCCAAGAGTAGTAGAGATAAGGACCAGGAGGTCTGCCCCACAGCTTGGAAGCTGGCCTCACATACTGAGGGAAAAGGCAGCTCAGATAGAGAAGGGAACACCAAGTAGAAGGTGTTGGGAGGACCCATTCAGGTTGAAAGATGTGAGCTAAAAGTAGACTATAGACCAAACATGAAGGACACTCAATACCTCTATTGCAAACTACAACATCCAAAAGGAGAGAGAACAAAAGAGAATGCCCTGCAGCAGAGGCAGGGTGGGGTGGTGGGGGATGGGGTGGGGGTGGTAGGAGGGATACTGGGATCATTGGTGGAGGAGAATGGGCACTGGTGGAGGGATGGGTAAATGATCACTGTATGACTGAAATGCAAACACAAAAGTTCATAAGTTTGTAACTGTACCTCACAGTGATTCACTAATCATTGTATCACTGTATCACTGTCATCCCGTTGCTTGAGCGGACACCAGTAATGTCTCCATTGTGAAACTTGTTACTGTTTTTGGCATATCACATATGCCACGGGAAGCTGTCAGGCTCTGCCATGTGGGCGAGATACTTTCAGTAGCTTGCCAGGCTCTCCGAGAGGGGAGGAAGTATCGAACCCAGGCTGTCTGTGTGCAAGGCAAACACCCTACCCACTTTGCTAATAAAATATTTTTTAAAAAGAAAATATTGTTTGTGTACCATTATCTATTTCATATATACATCTTTCTGTTTACATGGGCAAAATGGGCAAGTGATCAGCAACATCAAAAGAGAACAGTTGAAGATGTTGTGTGTGTGTGTGTGTGTGGGAGGGGGGAGGGTCAATGACAAAACATTTTAAGTCCACATTTAAGTATTTAAGGCTTGCAGTAAGAGAGCTTTTAAGGGCAGCCAGAAAGAAAACACTTTTCCTCTCCTAAGAATCTATCAACAGTCCCTGGAAGACCAGTCAGCACTAGCAAAACTTAATATGCTTCTCTGAGAAAAGAATGCCTCTTTGAAACCATAATAAAAATTATGCTGCAACTGGACATTTTCAAGTGGTCTGCGTTGTACTGCATTGATTTTCTTTGATCATTTTTGTCGCAGTTTCAAATCTCTCCTTTCTTTCCTCATGTGTTCAATAAACAAGGAAACTCCAAACATAAAAATTATTCATTTCCCTAGTGTTCTCTTTCCACAGTGGAAACAAGGAACAGTTGCTGCCCTACAGGCCACTTGTGGCTTGACCACGGACTGTCTTGGTGAGGATTGGCAGCAGGCTTGACGTACACAGTTGAGGAGAGATTTTACCCGCAGGGGCTGCTGCAGAGCAAGGATCATTGGGTATGTTGGCCTTGTGAATCCACCAAACATGCATCAACAATGCATGCATCGTTAACATACATTAACAATGTTCCTTCGGTGGGGCAAGCGATGTGGGAGGGAAAAAAGGATAGAAGATAAATACAATTGAGATTGTACCAAAAAAAACAAAGGAAAACTTTAAACAGTTTTGCATGCAGATGTTCATTGTACATTTGTGTGCAGCAATAGATGACAGTCTTAGTAAAAAGAATGAGCAATAGCAGGGGAGTAAGATTAATACATGGCAGGCTTATTTTAAAAACAAAATTGAGAATGGGGTCAGAGCGATGGTACAGTGGGTTGAGAGTTTGCCTTGCATGCAGCTGACCTAGGTTCGATCCCCAGAACCTTACAGAGTCCCCAGCCTGCAAAGATTGATTTCTGAGTGCAAAGCGAACACTACCAGGTGTTTCCCCAAAAGAAAAATTTTGAGAATTACTAATATTTATGCAAATTGTATTGGAATTGCCCAGTTAAGACTGTAACAGAAAAATAGCTCTCTCTTCTTCCACCAAGAAAAACCCCATACCTTGGAGATATGACTATACTTTCTTCTGTAGTTTCCCTAATTATTTTCCTAGTTTTCTTGTTTCTTTAACAGTTTTTAATGAATTATGGTGCTTTCAAACTATATGGTGGTTTTTACAGATGGGTAACACCAGTTATATATTTACTAAAGAGAGATGTGTAGAGTACATGAATTTATGCTTGCTTATATTTAGAAGGGCAAATTTTAAGCACCTCTTTTTAGAGGGAAGTGTTCCTTGTGTTTGGAAGCCTGGGAGTTGCAAATATAAAGAAGTGTTCCTGGAATATATTTTCCTCCAATAATCTCCAATCCTTGGGAAAGACGAGTAAGGAGAGGCTGCTAAAATCTCAGGGCTGGAACGAATGGAGACGTTACTGGTGCCCGCTCGAGTAAATCGATGAACAACAGGATGACAGTGATACAGTGATACAAAATTTCTGAACTGACTGAGGATATAGGAAAGAATAGTCCTGTAGCACTGTTGTCCTGTTGTTCATCGATTTGCTCAAGCGGGCACCAGTAACGTCTCCATTATGAGGCTTGTTGTTACTGTTTTTGGCATATCGAATATGCCACAGGTAGCTTGCCAGACTCTGCCATGTGGGTGGGATATTCTAGGTGGTTTGTCGGACTCTCTGAGAAGAACGGAGGAATCAAACCCGGGTCAGCCGAGTGCAAGGCAAACTCCCCACCCACTGTGCTATCGCTCCAGTCCAGAGGAAAGAATATTCCAGTATATTGTCTATTGATCCCATTTACCAGTATATTGCCAGTATATTTTCTATTGATCCCGTATTATCATAATTTTAAGGTGTCATTGGTCCCTAACTTTTTGTTCTGTATATAAGGTAGCATCTTTAAATAACTGCAATAAGTTATTTAATAAAGAATTGTAGTTCTAATAAAGCGAGTAAAATAAAAGTGTACACAGGGCAAAAAGGCTGAAACACCTGTTTGTGGACTCTTATGAAAGATGATTGACTAATACACATGCATTTGCTTTATCCAGTAATTCTGGAATATCAGCTAAATGTCATGCTAAATGAAGGAAAAGAAATGGGAATAACTGTTGAGTCTTCTTTATATAAATGCTGAAAACACTTATGTATGCATTGGATTTTATGATATCTAATTTAAACTAATATTGATCATAATTCTTTTAAAATGATATTCGGTACCTTGAAAGTGGTCCAGGAAGTCTTTATAAAATGATATGTTATCATTCCTTCCAGGTATGAGCAGGGATTAGCAGAGAAACTGGCTGAGAGCTAATGCATGAGTGAATCAGGTTATAAAACTGATACCATCTATGAAAGTCTTCAAGAATTCAAGTTTTCTTTCACTAAAAACTTATTTAGCATCTATGTAGCACTAGATACTATGTTAGGAACTAAAAACTATTAGAAGAATAAGACAATTTCATTGACCTAAAAATAACTTAAAAACTAGAGGGAAAGGATGAATTTAAAAAACAATAGAACAAGTTACATAAAGGGGATTTTTCTACAGCTCTAGAAAATTTTAGAGATGGATGTATCTGTTTGGGAATGTAGTGAACACTTTATCCAGACTGGGTATTTGAGGCAGGCATTCTGGAGAAAAGGCACAAGCAGAGTTCCAAGGATTAATAATATTGACTAGAAAACTGTACCTTGAGGTTATCTTAAAGGAATCTTTTGTGTGATCTTAATTTTTAAAAACCACTTCATATATGTAACTATCTTGCTTTTCAGAATCTTTGAATTAAACCCTTCACAGGGACAGACTAACATTTTGAGAATAGAATTTCATCATCAACAAATCCTTAAAATCAAATTCTTTAAATTAATTGGACATATTAATGTGAGAAAGACCTATTCATTTTTTGTAAACAATAAGTGAGCAGCTACTATATGCCATGCTTTATTTTAGATGCTAGATTTAAAGGTGTAAATTGATGATTTTCTTCTGCCCTCATTAATCCTATATCACGTTAAACCAAATCTCTGAACAGCAGCTATTCCTGCTTATATTGCACTTCACATGCATAGTTTTAATTTTGCAGCAGTTCTGTGAGATAGGACTCTCCGCTCCTCTTAATCGAGGCAGAAAAACACACTTGCATTTCTGTGAACTGTTTAAGATGAAGGCGATCCTGGGCACCATCTTCTTTCCACCTTGGATACAACAGAATCCTCAACTTTGAGATTTTGAAATTTAAACCCTGACTATATCCTCTTGCTTAAATTTATGCATTAAATTCAGGGATGATTTAATATAACCAGGTGTCATGCTCAGTTTCGCATTAGTTGTTGTTACTTGAGGGATCTTCTGGCATAGTGTGAGAAGAAACAAGCCTTACAATATCAAATAAGCATTTAGTTGCATTGTCACATATTTAGTATGTCAAAACTCTAAAGGAAATATGCACACTCTGGTGCTACAAGAAAACAGAATCAGATGAAGGGAAATTAAGTTGGGGAACGTATTTAGGAAAAAATTTGTTCATCATGTGGATTTTTATAAAGATCTTGTTGGAGTCCATTTAGTAAAGGTGGTGTGTGTATAAGACAGAGAGAGATTCAGAGATAGTGAGACAGAGACAGTGAGATTTTTGGGAAGAGGAAAGGATGTGTGCAAAATTAATGAGGCCTCTTCGTACAGTCTATATTTAATAATCAAAAGTAGATTGTGTGAGATGAGGCTGGAAAGATAAGCAGGTGCCTGGTCATGCAGAGCATTGTAAAAACCTAAGATCCATGAAAACCATTGAATAATTTCAAGTTACAGGGTGATAAGATCGTATTTTTATTTTAATCTTTGTTGCACTGTAGAAAACTAATTGGAAAAAATTATGCATAGATGTAGGGAAACCAATTAAGGATTAGCTATAGCAGTATACAGAAACCACGATAGTAGTTAGAACTGAAAGTAGTTTGAGAAATAAAGAGAAATGAATAAACTTCAGAGATAATCAGAAGTGAAAATCTCTTAGTTATAGATGATTTGATATGGAGGAATAGACATTATTCATAAATTTCTGTATTGTTCAAATGACATTCACTGAAAGAAGAGGCACTGAAAAATAAACCAGATAGGTTTAGAATGTGGAAAATACCTTCAGTTCATTTTGGGTCATGATAAATGTAAAGACTTTAAATTAATGGAGCTTTTTTTTAAAAGTTTTTATTTTATTGAATCATCTTGAAAAAAATACAAAGCTTTCAGTTTTAAGTTTCAGTCATATAATGATTAAAACCCCATCCCTTCACCAGTGCACATGTTCCACCACCAAGAACCCCAAAATACCCCCCTTCCAACCCAGCCCCCACCTAAGTAGCGAATGATCTTCATTTTATTTTCTCTATACTTTGAATACATTCAATATTTCAATAGATAACTCACTATTATTGTTTGGAATTTTCCCCCAACAGTCAGGCTTGCTGAAAAGGCATCATTTAATAATTTCTTTTCATTGCTGTGAATAAAAACTCTATGAGCTCTTCTATGAGTTTTGGATTTCTGATATTTTAGCTCAGTTCACAGTCTAGAAGCATTTCTGTAAGAAGCCGCTCTGGGTGCCAAAATGGGTAGAAGACCTCTCAGATCATAGTCTTTTGGAGCAGAGGGTCCCTAATGGAGATTTTTAAAGTGGAAACTTTGGTTTATAGAACTAGAGGTCATAGGTGAGAACTAAAGTATGTATAAACACGAGAGTCATTGATATAGAGAAGAGCTTTGAATCTAGTGTTTTGTAAAAAATCACTTGGGGAGGAAAAAGGGGCTAAAATGAGGTTATTGGTAGCCCAATAATAATATTTTGAAAAACAATATGGGTCAAAAATAAGACTGAGAATAAATTAAGTGATAGCAAGAAAATATGGGTTCTATCATTCAAGATGGGAAAGAACATCCTTGAAAGAGGAAGGAAACAATGGTCTGCAATATTCAGAAGATATTAGGTAGAATGGCAAATAAACATGCCAATTTAATATATTTCAATAGAGTTTGGTCATAATTAGAAACATAGAACTACTTTAGTGGGGCAATGACTGGCAGTCCTGTTGCAGAAGATTAAAGAGACTGATGTCAATATAAATGGTCAATGAGACCAGAGTTTTCTACTGAGAAATAAGTTTTTGAAGGGGAGGTGAGAGATAGAAGGTTAATGGGAAGGGGGATGCTGGCTGGTAGAGAAAAGGAATTTTTTAATTGAGAAAGAAGGTTGGGTTTTATTTATCTTAAAAATTGAAAGGATCCACTTGGAATTTGGAATTTTCCCCAACATTCAGACCTGCCGAAAAAGCATCATTAGGTAATTTGTTTACTATTGCTGATATGAAGAGCATTTTGGATTTCTGAAATTCTAGTAATAAGTCTGGAGGGATTTCTGCCAAAAGAAAATTCCAAACAATAATGATGGATCTTTTGTCAAAATATTAAATGTGATCAAAGCAGAGAGAGAGCAAGGTGGAAATCATCTGCCACATAGGTGGGGGGAGGAGAGGGATGTGGGTTATACTGAGGTTCTTGGTGGTGGAGGGTGTGCACTGCTGAGGGGATGGGAGTTTGATCATTGTATGACTGAGACTTAGACTGGAAAGCCTTGTAACTGTTCTCACAGTGATTCAATAAAAGAAAATGGAAAGGATCCACTTGGGAAGAAGGAGATGTAGGGGTAGGGAGAAGAGGGAATAGTCCCCAACTGGTCAAAGTCAAAGGAAGAGAATCATACTTTGGAGGGCAGGAAGGGTAAAATCTAATGTGTGAGTGGAAGGATTAATCATAGTTAGAGTAAATCTAAGGCATGCTTATAATTTAAGAAGAGGTAATAGGGAGGTAGTTGGGTAGGATGCAGGTAATTTTAGGGATCATTAAGTGAGAAGTGATGGTTTTTCTTCTTTTTATTGAATCACCATGAGATACAGTCACAAAGCTTTCATGTTTGAGTTTCAGTCATACAATGATCAATCACCTACCCCTTCACCAGTGCACATTCTCCACCACCAATGTCCCCAGTATACCACCCCCCCTTTTAAACCCTCCTCCTACCTCCATGGCAGACAATTTCCCCCATATTCTTGCTACTCGTAGGCATATGGAGAGGTTAAGGTGATGTTTTTTCTATTTAGTAATTATTATTTTCTCTGGAAAGTGGGAATGGAAGCTATCAGTTAAAATCGAAATGACAGGGGCCGGAGCTTCAGTGCCCTGGACAGGCTGGCCTCAGACCCACAGTGGAGCCAAAATCCTGGGTGCACTACTTAGTTTTCATAGCATCACAGTTTAGCTGTGGCGTTGGCCATAGCCTGCCTCTTCAGGGACAGGATGACTTCATGTACCAAGGGCAACACCGAAGTATGGAGATCTGATCAGCTGTTCTGCAGAGACCACATGATTAGAGGTACATATATATCACCTTGAAGGTGCAGTACACTTCTCCCAACGACACAGAAAAAATCCTATTGCCTAGCAATGATTGTAAATGTGGATATTTCTGGGTGTGGGTAAATAGTTTCATAGTTAAAGTAATCTTTTTGTGAGGGGAATGAGTTTAGGCCACAGCTCGTCATGCTCAGAGTTTCTCCTACTGTGTTCTCGAGGGCTACAATTGGTTCTGTGCTTAGGGATCTCTCTTTGTGGTGCTCAGGGAAACATATATTGTGGTGCTCAGGGAAACATATACTATCTTGAGGATTAAATTTGTGCCTGGTGCATGAAAAGGCTGTGCCTTAATCTCTGTATTATCTTTCCATAAAATAAATTCTTATGCTTTATATGGAGTTAGCTAAATATCCCAATGATATTAGCTAAAAAAAACCTTTCATTGACCTTATTGGTTGAGATGATTGTTCTTCTCTTTTATAAACAAGTTCTCTCAAGCCCCATTTCAATTTCTCTTTCTTACCAACTTCATTAGCTCCCTACATTTCCCCCCCTTGTATATTCTCAAAATTCATCAGAGCCTTTTATTTATTTATTTTTTTAAAATTTATTTATTTTTAATTAGAGAATCACCGTGAGGGTACAGTTACAGATTTATACACTTTTGTGCTTATACTTCCCTCATACAAAGTTTGGGAACCCATCCCTTCACCAGTGCCCATTCTCCACCACCCGTAAACCCAGTGTCCCTCCCACCCTCCCCAATCCCATCTCCCCCCCACCCCACCCTGCCACTGTGGCAAGGCATTCCCTTCTGTTTTCTCTCTCTAATTAGCTGTTGTGGTTTGCAATAAAGGTGTTGAGTGGCCGCTGTGCTCAGTCTCTAGCCCTCATTCAGCCCGCAACTCCCTTCCCCCACATGGCCTTCGACTACAATGTAGTTGGTGATCGCTTCTCTGAGTTGACCTTTCCCCGGAACGTGAGGCCAGCCTCGAAGCCATGGAGTCAACCTCCTGGTACTTATTTCCACAGTTCTTGGGTGTTAGTCTCCCACTCTGTTATTCTATATACCATAGATGAGTGCAATCTTTCTATGTCTGTCTCTCTCTTTCTGACTCATTTCACTCAGCATGAAACTTTTCATGCCCATCCACTTGACTACAAAATTCTTGACCTCCTTTTTTCTAACAGCTGCATAGTATTCCATTGTATAGATGTACCAAAGTTTCCTCAACCAGTCATCCGTTCTGGGGCATTCGGGTTTTTTCCAGATTCTGGCTATTGTAAACAGTGCTGCGATGAACATACATGTGCAGATGTTGTTTCGATTGTACTTTTTTGCCTCTCTGGGATATATTCCCAGCAGTGGTATTGCTGGGTCAAATGGGAATTCAATATCTAATTTTTTGAGAGTCGTCCAAATTGTTTTCCAGAAGGGCTGAACCAGTCGGCATTCCCACCAGCAGTGAAGAAGGGTCCCTTTCTCCCCACATCCTCTCCAACAGCGGTTGCTTTTGTTCTTTTGGATGTGTGCTAGTCTCTGTGGTGTGAGGTGGTATCTCAAAGTTGTTTTGATCTGCATCTCTCTGATGATTAGTGATGCAGAGCACTTTTTCATGTGCCTTTTGGCCATTCGTATTTCTTCCTTGGTAAAGTTTCTGTTCATTTCTTCGCCCCATTTTTTGATGGGGTTGGATGTTTTCTTCTTGTAGAGTTCAACCAGTGCTTTATATACCATTGATATCAACCCCTTATCTGATGGGTATTGTGTAAATATCCTTTCCCATTCTGTGGATAGTCTTTGTATTCTGGTCACTGTATCTCTTGCGGTGCAGAAGCTTTTTAGTTTAATGTAGTCCCATTTGTTGATCTCTGTTTTTACTAGATTGCTTAGTTCCGTGTCACCTTTGAAGATACCTTTATCTTCAATATCGTGGAGGGTTTCGCCGACCTTGTCTTCAATGTACCTTATGGTTTGTGGTCTAATGTTGAGGTCTTTAATCCATTTTGATCTGACTTTTGTGCATGGTGTCAGGTCAAGGTCTAAACCCATTTTTTTGCATGTGGTTGTCCAGTTGTGCCAGCACCATTTGTTAAAGAGGCTTTCCTTGCTCCACTTCACATCTCTTGCTCCCTTATCAAAGATTAGATGGTCATACATTTGGGGTTGTGTGTAGGGATATTCCACCCTGTTCCATTGGTCTACGGCTCTGCCTTTGTTCCAGTACCATGCTGTTTTAATTGTTACTGCTTTGTAGTAAAGTTTGAGGTTGGGGATGGTGATGCCTCCCATCATCTTTTTCCCAAGAATTGTTTTAGCTATCCTTGGACGTTTGTTATTCCATATGAATTTTAGGATTGCTTGATCCATTTCTTTGAAGAATGTCATGGGTATACTTATAGGGATCGCATTGAATCTGTATAATGCTTTAGGGAGTATTGCCATTTTGACAACATTTCATCAGAGCCTTTTAAATGATGAATATACACTCTTTTAAGAGTTCACATTACTTAATGCTCATTTATCAGGGAAAAATAACAGACTATTGCATAATTATGGTCCACTCATTTGACTTCTATGGCATTGCATCCTTCTGGTTATGTTTTGGTGTAAAGGGGCCCAGTCTTGACCTGCTAATTCTTCTTTTTGTTGTACCTCTATGAATATTTATTAAAGTTCTACTCTTAACCTTTATTACTTTCTCTCTATTCCTCCCCTCCCCCTGTCCCCTTGAAAACTATTCAGGACTCCAAGTCTTGCTTCCACGCAGATAAGCCCAAAATTTATTCCGCTTATTTTCTGACATCTTTCCCACTTCTGGTCTCATATCTCCAGGTAAATTACTCATTGTTCCTACTGGGTGCCATGCCAGGATCTCAAATTTAAAGTCTAATGCTGAATTATCCCTTAGGTTTCATTTCTCTTTCAGTAAAATGGCTGTGATCATCTAGATGCCAGCAGAGGTTCCCAAGTCTGAGTGATCATCAGAATCATCCCAGTGTGTAATACTGGAACTTGTTATTCCAAAAAAGCTCATCAGGTGGTTGCAGTCATCAGCCAAATTGGAAGCACTGTTCTAAAGAGAGGATGATCGAAATAATAGATCTGAGGTCCTAGGATGTCATATTTTATTCTCTACTCTCACTTGTCTCAAACTGGCACTGATATTTAATAGCAATCTGATCCAAGAGAGCTATTTTACTTCCTTAAACCTCTGTTCTCTCTTCTGTAAAATAAATATCAAACTATCTACAGAAGATTATTGTCATGATGAGTAAGTGAAGTTCAATGTATAAAATATGCAGTTTAGTGACTGGGATATAGCAGGACTTTTCTCATTTGCTTCTCTCCACTTCTATCCTTTCTAGTCTTTTCTCTACTCACCTACCAAATTGATTTTCTGTAAGTGTCACTTTTATTTTGTCACTCTTCCTCATGACCTCAGTGGTTTCCCATTACTTTGAGCAATGATATTCTTGGATCCTACCCCAAAGGCAAATATGTCTCTGTCAGAGCAATTTGTCATATTTAACTACCCATAATTTCTGATTTAGTGCCCTCTTAATTCAAATTTTAGAAACTTTTCAGAAGTATGAATATTATTTATTAAAAAATTTTGGTTTCATTTTTACAACCAAAATAAAACAATAAAAAATAATGATTGCCTTGTCCTGTTAGTTTACAAAACACATTGGTTCTTTACAGGTGACAATTACACCCTTATAATAAAGATTTTAAAAACAGAGGAATATCAGGAGGTTATTAGGCTGCCTATGTATATTAATTACTTCACCTAGATATGCTTCTCTATCTCAGTCACTTCTGGAAATAGGCTCCTGAGCATTCAGCCAGTTCTATCCCAGCACTAAAACACATTCTTACTAAGCTATAAATGACTGATTTCTGAGTTGAAAGGGAGGAGAGACAGAGAGAAACAGAGAGAATGAAAAATTTTAATGTCTAGCAAGAATCAGGAGCAGTAGAATGAATAGAATGACAAATATAAATATACTTCCATAAATAAATAAAATAAAACCAATGTAGTTTTATTGTGCTGGCCACCATCAGTTCATGTGGTCATTTACATTTACTTTTTGTATTTACAGGAACATTGTCACTTTGATTTTTCCAATTCTTCTCAATGGAAAGGGCTGACAAGTAGTGATTTTGGATTTCGGGGATGTAACATGTTTTGCACAACTGTCCTAAACTTAAAATTCACCCCCAGACAAGCACGAGAAACCTAACAAAGAAGATATATAAGGGAGCTATTTCTAAATATTTATGCTCTAAGTCTACGTCCTTATTCTTATTTGTAACAATGATTATTGTTTCACAAACTCTCCCATAATTTTTACTGACTCCAGTACTTTGTTAAAGAATATTCTTATTGATGGGAGTTCTTATTATTATCAGCAATAAATGGTATGTATTTAAACTGAAGAAAGTGTTAATTCACAAAGTCCATGAGAAGTGGCTGTCTTTCTTTCCTCATATCCTCTTTTATTTCTTGAAGTAGCATTTTGTAGTTTTTTGCACAGGTCCTTTACCTCCTTAGTTAAGCTGATTCTGAGGTTTTCGACTTTCTAAGGTACCATTGTGAATGGGAGTTTTTAAAAATATGACTTTCTTCTCTTTCATTGCATATAGGAAAACCACGGACTTTTGGGTATTGATTTTGAAATATGCCACTTTACTATACAAATTTATTGTTTCTAGGAGCTTTCTGGTAGAAACTTTAGGGTTCTCTAAGTATAGTATCATTTCCTCTGCAAATAGTGTGAGCTTGACTTCTTCCTTAACTATCTGGATGCCCTTACTGTCTTTTTCTTCCCTTACTACATTGGCAAGTATTTCCAGTATTATCTTGAATAGAAGTGGTGAAAATGGGCAACATTGTCTTGTCCTCAATCTTAGAAAGAAGGCTTCTAGTTCTTTCCTAATGAGAATGATGTTTGCTGTAGGCTTGTGGTAGATGGCTTTGACTATATTGGGGAAAGTTCCTTTAACTCCTATTTTGTTGGGAGTTTTTATTATGAACAGGTTCTGTATCTTGTAAAATGCTTTTTCTGCATCTATCGATATGATTATATGGGTTTAAATTTTTCTTTTATTTATATGATGGATTATGTTGATCAGCTCGAGAATATCAAACCACATTTGCATTCCTGGGATGAGTCCTACTTGATAATGGTGTCTGATCTTTTTGATGAGATCAGAGTCTTTTGGATTTTTATTTTCTAATATCTTGTTGAGTGTCTTGGCATCTGTGTTTATTTGGGATATTTACCCATAATTTTCTTTTTTTGTTGGGTTTCTCTGCTTTTGATATCACAGTGATTTTTGCCTCACAGAAACTTGGAGTGTTTCTGTTTCTCCAATTTCCCGGAAAAGCTTGAAAAAGACTGGAAATAGGTCCTATTTAAAGGTTTGGAAGAATTCACTAGTGAATCTATCTGGCCCTGTACTTTTGTTTTTGAGAAGATTTTTGATCACCATGTCAATTGTAGGATAACATACCCTCAGGTAGTTTAGGTTTATTGGGTTACCCCCATGACAGTGCTCCCATTACTCTGTGTTTATTTGTAGCTTCTTTCTTAGTATTCTGTTGACTTGTAAATATTGTTTTTCTCTTCTCCTTGAGTCCTTTGCACAGTTTATTCAGAGCCATGTCCTTTTTGTATGGACACAGGAAGACTCAACAAATGCTATGCTTTTGTAACCTGTGAGTCATTTGACCCTACATGATATTTTCCTCCTGGGCATCTGTTCTCTTAACCTAAGCCTCAGCTGCCCTAACTTCCTAGCACCCCCAAAAGCAGGGTCCCGACGAGGGACGGGATGGAACCAGGGCATGCAGTGAGTTGTGTGCTACCATGGCATTGAGATGGGCCTGGCCAAAGTGCCTAATGCTTAACTATAAGTTAAGCGCTTGGTCATGGACAAATGCTGTCATGATCCAAACAGTGATAACTAGATTTGGACCCTGCTAGGGTTAGGAATGATTAACCTGGCCTGAGTGCTGTGGTCTGAGTCTGTGGCAAGATGTTGCCAGGAGAGCTGCCTTGCAAGCCTCAATGTATCTCTTGCTATATCCATACTAAAATAACTAGTATTCAGATGTGAATAAATTCTTGGACTAAGGAAAGGAGAAAAACCTTAAGAGGTATTTCACCTGCTGGCAGTCAGGAAGGACTTTGGAATGCCTGGCCCTCAGGAAGGGCTTTCTTATGTTGATTTTGCTACCTGGCTGTGTGTAGCCTAGAGGGCAAGGTGGAGAGAGAGAAGGAGGGGGAGAAACTAGAGAGGGAGAATCGAGAAAGCTGTGGTTGATCCAGAGAGAGGATGGAGCTGGGAGTGCGGGAGGTGAGAAAGATGGAAGATTGAATAAATGGTAACTAATCAGCAACCAGCTTGGTCCTCTTCTTCCTTCGCCTGTCCTTGGCCAACGGTCGTCCTGATCTAGCCCATACACAGCGGTTCAGAGCATTGAATGCAGGCGGTGAGACAGAGCCGCCCAGAGAGCCGAGAGTGCACACGCCCTTCAGTGTGCCTTAGTTTTTACAGTCAATATCCTTGATATTGATAGATCTATTCAGGTATTGCAAGACTTCTTGGTTCAGCCTTTGTAGCTTGATTTATGCTCTAAGTTTTATTATTTCCTTCCTTCTGCCTCATTTGGGCTCCTTATTTTGGTCATTTTCTAAGATCTTATGCTGTGAAGTAAAGTTATTTTTGTGGGCCCTTTCTTTCTTCCTGATGAACGCTTGCAGAACTATAAACTTTCCTCTTAATGCTGCTTTAGCTGTGTCTCACAAGAGCTGGCAGCACATTTCCTCATTCTCATTTGTTTGCAGGAATATTTTGATTTCTTCTTTTTTTTTTTTTTGGCTTTTTGGGTCACACCCAGCGATGCTCAGGGGTTACTCCTGGCTTTGCACTCAGGAGTTACTCCTGGCGGTGCTTGGAGGACCATATGGGATGCTGGGGATCGAACCCAGGTCGGCTGCGTGCAAGGCAAACACCCTACCCGCTGGGCACTGAAGCTACATGTCAACTGGAACCGGAACTGTCATCCCATTGCTCATCGATTTGTTCGAGCAGGCACCAGTAATGTCTCTCATTGTGAGACTTATTGTTACTGTTTTTGGCATATCCAATACACCACGGGTAGCTTGCCAGGCCCTGCAATGTGGGCGTGATACTCCCGGTAGTTTGCCCGGCTCTCGGAGAGGGGTGGAGGAATCTAACACGGGTCGGCCACGTAAAAGGCAAACGCCCTACTGCTGTGCTATCGCTCCAGCCTGAGGCTACATGTACTCTCATAAATTCCTCTCTTTTAT